>NC_090176.1:7595471-7675471 GCF_024679245.1 Pseudorasbora parva | reverse complement strand
CCTGGTCCCTTATCCGATGCTAAAGTGGCACAACCAGTGTATATACTATTCTCTGTACTGCACGATGTGGTCCAATCTAATAACAAATCATATTTGCATACACGCTCCTAAAAATGAAGGTTCTTTATTGGTACCGGAGGTTCAATTCCTCAAATTGTTCTTTATAGTAGAAATGTCAGATTTTTAGAATGTTCTAAAACGAGGTTCTTTTAAGAACTTCTTTGGGGAACCGAGAATGTTTCTTCTATGGCATTGATGCCAAAACACCAATTTGGAACCTTTATTTTTTTTAGGAGTGTATAATGAAAATAAACGAGAAGACAAATTAAATGTTAGTGTAAATTTGCTCGTTATTATATGTTGTAATACAGTGTGTTGTAACAAGGCCTTCGGTATCCATAACAGCTTGTTTTAAATATATCTATAGTTCTGAGCGTTATAGGCCTTATTGGAATGGAAATGCTGTCCCTTAAATTAAAAATAATAATAGTAATAATAATGATCACATGTGCTTCAAATAAAAGAGTGTATGCCAGTACTAAGCTATCTATTGAGCGCGCTTTCTTCTCTCTGGTCCGGTGAGGGCACCGCAGTTTTGCTGAGAACCGCCGCCGAGTACGGCAAAAATCCGCTCTCGGACCTCTGCCCGCTCGCCGTGCAGGTGAAATCAGAGCCGGTGCTCCTGGAGCCCAGGGCGCTGGCAGCCTGACTGCTGTGGCAGCTGAGACACGAGCACGGCCCCGCGGCCGAGGGCGCGCTGACCGCCGCAGCAGCCGCAGCCGCCGCCGCCGCAGCCGCCGACGCCGCCGCGGAGCTGTTGAGACCTGCGGGAGACTGGTATAGTCCTGGGTGTCGGAAACTACACAACAGCTCCGGGCGCGAATATGGATGAGAAAGCGCACGGAAAGTATCAAGGGGACGAATAGAGGTAGCAAAAGGTGAAGAAGCGGCTCCTGAGGCGGCTGCCGCAGCAGCTGCTGCCGTGACACCGACATGGGGGTAATAGTGTAGTGGCATGTGGGAATGAAAAGGGTAAGGCAGACTTCCGGTGGCGGCCGCGTGCGTCATCATATAGGTGTAGAAGCTGGGATCGGCGGGATGTGGCCAGGACATGGCGAGCCGCTGCCGCTTGTCCTTCATTCGTCGATTCTGAAACCACACCTACACAGAAACACACAGGTAACAATTAGGGATGAGCAGAAGCGAGAACAAAACAATTACGCACTGCAGTTAAAGTGGTAAAAACAACCTCTACGCATTTAAAATAAAATGTACACAGTTATTTGGCCTAGGAAAAGTTGTGTGATTTTTCCCCCCCGTAAATGTAAGCCATATGCATGCACTCTAAAAAAACGCTGGGTTGTTTTAACCCAATGTTGGGTAAAATATGGACTAACCCAGCAATTGGGTTGTTTTAAACCAGCGATTGGGTTGTTTTAACCCTGCGGTTGGGTTAAATACTTGCTTAAGATAACGCAATTGCTGGGTTAGTCCATATTTTACCCAACATTGGGTCGTTGTTTTTACCCAGAATTTAAAAAAAAATGGTTAAGCTGAAAAGAGGCCCGTTTCTGCATCAGACCAAAATAAAACCCATTCCCCTTTTACGCTCAGTCTAATGTGTGTTTAACAGTGTTAAAAGGAGAACGCGAACATGTGTGTTTTTGTTGTGCATACTCCTGAATCTCTGTGCTAGAGGCTGTAAATATATTTTATGATCATTATGAATTAGCAGGAACATATTCCACTGTTTGCTCTGGAAGATGGTAAACCAAATAGACCAAGATACCTTTATTGTCGTTTCGGGTAAATTTAACGCTGCGGCCAGTTCACATCTCCTGGGTCTTGACACGTAGTTTTCCCTGTAAAATTCTTTCTCCAATCTTCCAATCTGTTCTCGGGTGAACGCAGTCCGATACCTCCTCACTTGGTCCGAGCTCGAGTTGCTGGAGTTACCGATGGAATTACCGTTGAGATTCGAGAGAGACGATGAACTATTGGAGGCTCCCGAATTACTGTCCGAGAAGCCTATAAATATAAGACAAACGTATACATTTATTTTTTGTTCTTGTATCACGTTAATTTATACATTGAAACAATATATATATATACAGGGACATATACAATATGTGGTGTGTTTATAAAATGCAGCTATTCAATTAAACGAGAACTTGTTAGGATTTAACTTTATTTGCCAGAGAAGCGCGCAATATTTTTTAAAAACAAAAATAGGCAATTCAAATACAATAATTTAACACTGCAAAAATGTATATTGTACACATAATGCAATCACAAATAATTGAATTCTTTAAACACTCTAAATAAAGGTTCCAAACTGGCATCGATGGTTCCATTTAGAATCTGGAAATCTTTGCATTGCAGAAAATGTTCTTTATGGTGGAACATGGTTCGTTAGATTATTAAAATGTTCTTCACAGTAAGAAAAAAAAGGTTCTGTTCACTGAAATGCTTCTTCTAAAAAAAAAAAACCCTTCGCAGCCCTTATTTTTAAGAGTGTATGATTAAAATATACAAATATATATCAAAGCAAATCCCTTCAAAACTATGCAATGCCCACTCAAATGAGCATTCGAACAAACGCGCCAAAGTTTGCACGCGTGCTGTTTACCTTTGCTATTGTTTTCCTTGTGTTGGCTGATGCTGCCCGGTGAGCGATGAGACGGGCAGCCCACTTCCACGTCGCTGTTCATATCGGAGTCAGGAGAAACTTCAGGATACAGGTTCATTTTCTTCCTGCTTTCGGAGGACGACACTTCCGTGGACGAGGTATTGTCGCCGTGGTGGTTTCCAAATAAGCTGTCTATCTCGAACTTGCCTTTGGTGGGAATATCCCCGAGACCGCCATGCAGCGAGGCGGAAGTTATTCTCGGGCTGAGGCGACCTGCGTGCTGAGAATTTTCCAGGGCCTCGAGCACCGCGTTCCCGGCCGAGTCGGAGAGGTTGGAGAGCCTCTTTCCCGCCACTGGACTGTGTAGTCCCCTCTCCATCAGAATCATTTCTTTTCTTATCCTCTCCATCATGAAGTCGTGCAGAAAAAAAAATCAAAATCCAAAGTCCCAGGGCTGGTGCTCCGATGACTGGTGGCGGATCTAATCCGCATTCAGCTCAGCTGCCGCCTCTAAATAATATAACACCTTTATGAGCTGGAAGCAAAAAACAGAGGAATGCCAGTGCGGGCAACGAATGACTGCTCAAAATGACCCGCGCATCCTCTCTGGTCCAGAAAGTCATTCATCAAAAAGTGGTTTGCGCCTTCGTCGTTAAAGGTGCGCGTGACGCGGTTCGAATGATCATTTATTGTAACAGGTTTATAAGCAAATAAATAGGAGAGAGACTGTCATCTGGCCCTTGATCGGCCAGACGCGTAGGCTATATCCAGGTGGAGAGAGAGAGGAGAAGTGAGGAGAGCAGCTTCTGATCGGACTCTGTTTTAGATGGCTCCTGGGGTTGGCCTCTGGGGTGAAATTGACAGTCTGATTAATAAAATGAGCGCGGCAACATTTCCCTCTTCATTTAGGAATATCATTATGCTTTGATTCTCTATTGTTCCTTCCTTCTGTTCTGGCTCTCCCACTCTCCCCCTCTCTCTCTCTTTCTCTCTCTCTCTGAGCTCTTGTTTCTTTTTTCTTCCTCTGTCGATTATTTCACAACAGACGTTTTCGAATGAGAGGCATTAGTTAAAGATTTTTGCATCCAATTAGAAGATCCCGTTGCGAATATGGTTGTTCGTTACAAAATAACGACACGGACACATTCAATTTGTGGCATTATTTAAACACTGCGGTTTTATTACAGACTATATTTGTTGAAAATTGGAAATCTCGTCTATATCATTACATACCATTTTTTGAATCATTTATTTGGTAAAATTAAAAACAATCGGTAAAACAATCGTCGTCGAACCGTTCTTGTTTAATGCATCTATTCTGAATTTGCATTTTCAAATGTGAAATGATAGATCCTAATTTATCACAAATGCTGTAAAATTGACAAATTATTTCGTTTATTAAACCCATGTTTAAAATGCATGCATTTGAAAGTATATGTGGGTTATACGGCGGGAGAAAACATTTTATAATGTATATATTAAGAAATTAACTAATATTTGACTGTTTATTGCTACATAATTAGCCTATAATAAGCGGACCTGTATGGATTATAATTATGATCAATACCAATCTAGATCATGCAAATAAACACTGTATTTTAAATGTGTGTCATATGTTACTCACATCATGTGCTCACTGTAGTATTAACAGTAAATTATACAACTAAATCCTAATCCTACCATAACCCTATAAGTACATGTAGTTAATGAATATTAATCAGTACTTAAATATGTAATAACACTGTAATGACACAATCAAATAAAGTCTATTCAATAACTATAAATGATGCATAATTACATGTAACTAACCGAATCCTAAGACTATACATCTAGTTAGGTCTAACTAATATGACTCAGTACTTAAATGTACAATTACAGTGTAACAAAGACACCTTAAAATAAAGTGTAACCTCAATCTGATATGCAAAAGGATATCAAAAGGGTATATAATCAAGGGTCTCTCAAACGCTGTAAAATAGGTTCGAATTAATGTGCTTTAATATGTGATCCTCTCAAATCAAGTGTTAATATGGGGGCGTGCGCGGCTTTTTAAGGCAAGGTTAAGTTATCCACTTCGAGAGAGAGAGAGAGAGAGAGAGAGAGAGAGAGAGAGAGAGAGAGAGAGAGAGAGAGAGAGAGAGAGAGAGAGAGAGAGAGAGAGAGAGAGAGAGAGAGAGAGAGCTAAACTGTTTTCGCGTCCTCTGGCGCCCTCGCCAGTTTTTCATCAGATACTACAACAGCTTGGATTCAGTGAGCGATCATCAACCCACCGTCCCACTTCAAATAGCTCTTTAACCACGAGTTCTTACCCAGTTACTTCATTTATTGTAGCCTATTAACAATTTATCAACTATGAAGCAAATTAGATGTTCAGATCTTTGTAAAAAAATATCTGATGTGAAAAATAATGCCTTTAACAACTCATATCATCACTAATACGCGTGAAACCGTTCGTCAAGTAGAGCCTACAGATATCACACTTCCCACATTCTGTTCAGAGACAAGCTGAAATTAGCAGAAGGGACACAAAATAGGGTACAACCTTAAGAATCCCATAGTGTATGATTGCAGCTACGTTTGCATTATTTTATGTTAATTTTGATGAATAAAAGTATTCATTTGTGTTCAATGTAATCTAAAAACATTGATTTTTCACCATAGTGTCTCTGATTGAGAATATTCATAGACACAAAGACACACACACATCGATAATGTTTTTTGTTAGACCTACATATTCTTTACACAGGTACACTGGAGTCGAGTGTTAATTAAGAATAAATATCATTAAGTTCTATATTAATATACACACATACTCTTGAGCAGTGTTGTGGGGTAACACAAGTAACTTGAGTTACGTAGTTAGATTACTTTTTCAAATAACTAATGCATTACTTTTAAAATTTACAACAAAATGTCTGAGTTACTTTTTCAAATAAGTAACGTGAGTTACTTTGTTCTCCCATTTATTGACTGACGCTCTCTTGTCCTGTAATTGCAGGTGTTGTGTGTAAACATGATAATTATTGTTGTCCTAAACTAATGTGAGCAGGCATTTACTCATCTCACTTGCATAAAAAACATTCAGTATTCCTCAAAAAGAATGTAAAGTCAGAATACTATACAAACCTCCAATGATAAAATGTGTTAAATAAAACATTTTTATGCATTTAATCTCACTTTGTGGACCAATGTTCCTGTTGCTGACCTTAGATGATTTCCGTAAAACTATAGATAAAATGAATTTATCCAGAATGGCAGCACAGCTGAAAGATATGCATTTCATGTTATTTAAATGTAGGTGTGAGAGTCTTTACATTTGCCCAAAAATAGAAGAAAAAATGAGAAAAAGTAACGCAAAAGTAATGTAACACATTACTTTTCCTAAAAAGTAACCAAGTAACGCAATTAGTTACTTTTTAAAGGATTAACACAATATTGTAATGCATTACTTTTCAAGGTACCTTTCCCCAACACTGTGTATGGTGAGACAGAAAGTGGATATGAGCTGTGGGCTGTCACAAAAAGAGAGATTATTTTGGATTGGTCTTTTGGATTGTTTCAAAAACCTGTTTTTGAAGGATATTGCATAATGTGGCCTATGTTTTGTCTAATTGTTACAACTTACCCAAGCATGTGTTACCATGGGCTAAATTGTAACAAAGGCATAAGATGTATTTGACACCAACTCATAAGGGCTGCGATTTGTTCTTGCAAAGAGTTTGAATTTGGTTCATTTCGTAGTAAACACATGGTTTGTATTTAAAGGTACTTTGTGAAAACACTCTAAAAATTCAGATGCAGAGTTACAGATGCTCAAACGAAACGTAATACATGAAACAATGCATAATAAGCATAGGTTACAAAGATTTGTACAAATCTCATAAACTTATACTTTATAGACAATAGAATATATAGATAACATATCAAATGTTGAAAGTGAGACATTTTCAAATGTCATGCCAAATATTCACTTATTTTGTGTTTCATGAGAGCTACTCATTCCAAAAAAGTTGGGACAGGTAGCAATAAGAGCCCAAAAGAGTTAAAAGGAACAGCTGGAGGACCAATTTGCAACTTATTAGGTCAATTGGCAACATGATTTGGTATAAAAAGAGCCTCTCAGAGTGGCAGTGTCTCTCAGAAGACAAGATGGGCAGAGGATCACCAATTCCCTCAATGCTGCGGCGAAAAATAGTGGAGCAATATCAGAAAGGAGTTTCTCAGAGAAAAAATGATGAATCATCTACAGTGCATAATATCATACAAAGATTCAGAGAATCTGAAATAATCCAGGGGTCAAGGCTGAAAACTATACTGCAGTGGTTGGCTGGTTCTGAAATACATTAATCTAAAGGATTATTAGGAACACCTCAATTTCTCATTAATGCAATTATCTAATCAGCCAATCACATTGCAGTTGCTTCAATGCATTTAGGGCTGTGGTCGTGGTCAAGACAATCTCCTGAACTCCAAACTGAATGTCAGAATGGGAAAGAAAGGAGATTTAAGCAATTTTGAGCGTGGCATGGTTGTTGGTGCCAGACGGGCAAGTGTGAGTATTTCACGCACAGCCATTTCTAGGGTTTACAAAGAATGGTGTGAAAAGGGAAAAACATCCAGTATGCGGCAGTCCTGTGGGTGAAATGCCTTGTTGATGCTTGAGGTCAGAGGAGAATGGGCCGACTGATTCAAGCTGATAGAAGAGCAACTTTGACTGAAATAACCACTCGTTACAACCGAGGTATGCAGCAAAGCATTTGTGAAGCCACAACACACACAGCCTTGAGGCGGATGGGCTACAACAGCAGAAGACCCCACCGGGTACCACTCATCTCCACTACAAATAGGAAAAAGAGGCTACTATTTGCATGAGCTCACCAAAATTGGACAGTTGAAGACTGGAAAAATGTTGCCTGGTCTGATGAGTCTCGATTTCTGTTGAGACATTCAGATGGTAGAGTCAGAATTTGGCGTAAACAGAATGAGAGCATGGATCCATCATGCCTTGTTACCACTGTGCAGGCTGGTGGTGGTGGTGTAATGGTGTAGGGGATGTTTTCTTGGCACACTTTAGGCTCCTTAGTGCCAATTGGGCATCGTTTAAATGCCACGGCCTACCTGAGCATTGTTTCTGACCATGTCCATCTCTTTATGACCACCATGTACCCATCCTCTGCCACATCGAATTAAGGCAGTTCTGAAGACGAAAGGGTATCAAACAGTATTAGTATGGTGCTCCTAATAATCTTTTAGGTGAGTTTATATCTGTCATGATAGTGTAACAGAGACGACCTAGTGAGAGATGTGCAGGTAAACTCCCCTCATGTCATTAGAGGCTCTAGTCTAGTGGCTTATGCAAAAAGTGGCAGCTTTTAGCCTCATTGTTAGAGCGTCAGACTTCCTTAAGGAAAGACCCAAGTTCAAGCACCGCTTAGAGTGGGCGGTGTGAACCAAAGAACAAAAGATCAATGATGTCAATTAAGTATGCTTGGGATTAAGTTAAATTACGTCCCTTGCAAAGACTCTGCAGGACCCATTGAGCGCACAGGTGGACATGGCTCATGCATCATTTGCCTGGGCCACACCCACATAGAAGCCGCGACTGTCACACTTAGCGGTGTATAAACACTCCTGATCCGTCATATTCTATCCAAGGCATTGAAGGAACTTGAGAACTGGAGTGGGCTCCTATGGTCGAACCAGAACACAGTGGGTTAAACAAGTGGTTGCCATCGTAAAGCGGCCTTCCAAAGACCAGCCCCCTTCTTTCCCAAAGTGCACATGGAGGTATCTAACATGTGGCATGCTCTGTATTCGGTCCATGCCCACATCTCTGGGCCTGCGCTCATCAATACAAACAGCACGGACACAGGGATATTCAAAGCTCCCCCTGTGGAGAAATCGGTTGCTGTTCATCTTTGCTCGGGGTTGTTGAGGGGTTACTTGCCCGTTCCATGGATTATTCTTTTGCCTGTCTCTCCTGTCTTGTTTGCCTGTTTGGACTGTTTGCCTGTGTATGACCTTTTGCCTGTTCTGGCTACGATTGTGGATTACCCTTCATTAAAGCTCAACCTTTTGTCTCAGAGCAGTTCCGTTACAATAATAGACAGACCAGTTTACGAAGACTTGATGCATGTTACCATGTGTCAGCACAATCTGTTAAAGACGCAGTTATGACATGTCAGTGTGTCCCAAAACTTGACTGCTCTTTTGCTACACAATCAAAAGTATGTGCATTTAATTTACATATTTCTAGGTCATAAATGTAGACTAACAGTGTCCCCCCCCCCCCCCCCCCCAGTTTTTCTTAAGTAGTGCCTATGGTGATGTCATGTGTATACCCACTATTAAAATTAATGCTATTGATGCATATAATAAATACTAAAAATATGAATAGATTGAATAAAAAATGTTAATGTTAAATACACTAATTATTAATATACAGTGTGAAGTTAAGAAAAACAGAGCTTTTTTGTCAGCAAAAGCTCTCAGGTGACGAGTTTTGACAGCTCCAGGGCTTTCATGTAAATTACAGATTACTACAACATTTTTCTATCCTCACCTACAGACATTCTGATCAAAAGAGGGTTATTTACAAATCAGTTATTGCAAGAGTAGGTTTATCAGTAAAAATAGTATTGAACTTTGTCTACTCTATAAACAGCATTAAGAAAAAAATGGAACGCTAAAATAGCCTTCTCAGCTGTACAACTGTGTTTTGGTTTGAGGGTTATCTAAAGGGTCCTCACCGTTCATCTTCTTCCAAATTAACAGACAGACTTGCAGTTTCTTTCAGTGTTCCCTCTAAATTTGGCCCAACACACTATAGTGGTTTTCTCTCCATATTTACAATTCTTTGCAGCTTTTAGTTACTGTCTACAACACTCCAGAGCCATCACTGGAAACCAACAAATAACTAATTCCCTGGAATTTATCCTTTTAATTCTTGCACTGGGGAACATAAAATTTTTTCCAACAGTTTTGTAAAAAAATATTTCCTACTCAAGCAAGGTGATATTTGACGTATGGGTATTGAAGATTATTTGACAAAAGGGTTGACAACAGTCCCTTTTCTCTGTTTTCTGTCAAATGGATTTCTGTCACAGCATATGAACTAACTGTAAAATATCGGAGTCTGGTATCGTCTTTGCTTGCCTGGATCACACAGAACGCTCTGTTATCTGTAGGGTACTTTCCTCAACTCCAGCACTGATTCCTCTCTGAGTGTTTCATTGTGCATCTCCATCATCTTCTCTCCAACATCTTAATCACTCTTCAGTTAAGTCTACAAACTGTTACTGCGTTTTCTATGTTCTGCAATAAAACTCCCTGTGAGTGGGTTTGCTGATATCCCATTGTTCAGACCACACAATGGATCCAGTGAGGAAAGGATTGTCACTCATCACAGAACCCTTCCCAGAACTAGAAGCCCTCTCTTCACTCCCCAGTTCCAGAGCTTGTCTTGATTTAATAACCTCCTATACCTAACATGCCAAATCTCGTTTCCTTGGCTTAAAGTTCTGCCATGGTCAATCCAGCTCGCTACTCTGGATTGGTGAAGGATTGCAGTTGTCTGCTTTTGCAGTGCTGTAGACAAGCAAAGTCCTGGCTGTGCTGATCCATCCTATTCCTGTCTGTGCCATGTATGTAAAAAGTCCTTACAATAAGCACCAGGTAAAAGTCCCTTATGAATATCAATAGTTTCTGGATTTCTCCAGGCAACAGCAAGCAACCCTCACAGAGCTACAGCCAAGTGTGCCAATGCCCAAAAGTCAAATCTATCCTTTATCTCCCGCAGAACAGAAGGCCATGGATGAGTATTATAGAGAAACCCTTGAAACAAGGATATTGTCAGTCTCACACACACAAAGGTCTCACACAATACAGCATTACTTAAAACTAAAAATAAATTATAAAAACAGAAGAATTAATCATGTCAAATAATCTTAAGCAAATGAGTCTTAAGCAATACTAGT
This sequence comes from Pseudorasbora parva, assembly GCF_024679245.1. Classification (NCBI taxonomy): domain Eukaryota; kingdom Metazoa; phylum Chordata; class Actinopteri; order Cypriniformes; family Gobionidae; genus Pseudorasbora; species Pseudorasbora parva. The sequence goes on along the minus strand of NC_090176.1, from coordinate 7,664,866 downwards.
CTCAAACAAAATAACCACAAAACACAAACGATCTTCAGTCGACATATTCAGTCCTTTATGCAAAAGGACCTGTCCCAGGATTGAACCACAGACCCACCAAACCTCCTCTCTCCACCTAACGGGAACTTCAACTAGAAAGTGTGTACCCAAACTACTTGTGATATTAAATTAATATAAATGGGAAATAAAACAAAAGAATGAACGAAATCAGTATCTTTCATCATTCAAAATGCATACTAAGAAATACGTGGAAAGGTGCTGAGACACTTTTCCATGCTATGTTTAATACCTGATAAAAACTGCCTTAAAACTACCCCAACCATCCTCTGTTGAGGAGGACATAAGATTTCACTTTAGCTACCATGATTTAATTTGGGCACATTGACAAGCCTAAAGTGCATCTGAATGTCAGAGACGTTGCACGGAACATTTACATTTTAGTTTGCAAATTGATGAAAGAGAGAGGTGTCACATGCTCAGTTCATTAAAGACCCCTCTTGGGTCAGTCTGTATCTGGATCAGTTGTAAAGGTTATCAAGAACATGCTGGAAGACCTGGAAAGAGAGTATTACAATAGTCCAGCCTGGATAGAACAAGAGTTTGGACAATGAGTTGTGTAGCATGTTTCCGATTAGAAGAACCTGATCTTCCTAATGTTGTATAAGGCAAATCTACAGGACCGGACAGTTCTAGCAGTGGTCAGTCAAGTTTAACTGATCAATCACAACTCCAAGGTTCCTTGTGGTCTTGGATGGAGGTAGAGTTGATTAGCCTAGCTGAATGGAAAAGTTGTGATGAAATTTTGTGTTTGCTGAAACCACACACTGTTCTGTCTTGGCAATGGTTGAGTTGAGGGTTATGGTCCTTCATCCAGGAACAAATGTCTGTCAGGTTGGCTGAGATGTGACCAGTTACCGTCAGATCATCCGGCTGGAATGAGAGGTAGAGTTGTGTGTCATCAGTGTAGCAGTTATAGGAAATTATGTTTCTGAATGACGTATCCTAGTGATGGCTTGTAGATAGAGAATAGAAGTGATCCAAGCACTGAGCTCCGAGGAACCCCATTAGCTAGATGTTGCGACTTACACACTCCACCTCTCCACAACACACTGAAGAACCTGAGAGGTAAGACTTAAACCATTGAAGTGTAGTTCCTTAGATGCCTTTTGTTATGAGGATTGACAGGAGGATATGGTGGTTAACTGCATCAAAAGCAGAAGACTGATCCAACAAGATGAGTATGAATGATTTGGAAGCTGCTCTTGACAGTCTCAGAGCATCAGCCAAGAGCAGGACAGTCTCAGTTGAGTGAAAGTTTTGAAAGCCAGACTAATTGCTGTCCATGAGGTTGTTCTGTGTTAGAAAAGCAAATACTAACCAAGGAAATAAGCTTAGCTAATGCATCAGTTGTTGAAGTTATTCCCTTGATTGCAGCATGGAACATCTGCTAGAGGCACAAACACACCATGGTGTTAAACAGCTAAAAAATCTCTGTTGGATGTTGTTAACAAAAGCTGCATTGCAACAGTACTAGATCCATGATTTAAAAAAAAAAAAACATTACTTTGACACAGAGAAAAATCTGCATTCCATTATTTGTGAAGATTGCACCAGCGCAGAGAGTGAGAAACTATTTAGTACAGCATCTTATGTTCTCTCATCTTATGAGAAAATGAACTGTCTCTACTACAAAAAAGCCAATCCAAGGTATGTAGTTATTTACTGTAAAATTGTGTAGCCCTGTGAAACTTTGATCTTGACTTGCGGCTACATCTGTTGTTTACCTTTACTAGTGCTCCTGTCATGGTTCACCCTAATCTGAACGTCCCCTTCTTGTAGAGGTCAATGCATCCACTATTGGAGTCCTATCCCTATGCTTTCTTTTCCTTTAAAATCTTAAATCAGAATTATGATATTGGCAATTGGAAGCAGCTAACCAATAACTGGTGCTGAGAGAGTGGTGTCACTAATTTGAGGGATTCCATCATCAATTTCTGATCACCACCACCTGGAGTACCTTTGGGATGCCAGATGGATGACCCCTCACCAGGCCAGGTGGTCTCTTTTCTCCATGCAATTTGATTTCACTGTTACTTACCTACCATGGCCCAAGAACACCAAAGCAGATGACCTCTCACATCTTTATGCACCTTTTTCCATTCCAAGCACAAGTCCTTCCTACCTTCCTTAGCCTCTATGAGCCCCATCTCTGAAAAATAAACTTGTGGAAGCCTTTGTCACAGAGCCTGCTCCACTGGGTGCCCGAATGGACTACTCACTCTAATGGGCTCTTCTGGTCACCCCTGCATTTACCAGACCATCTTTCTCCAGCAAGAACATTATTGGTGGTCCTGTATGTCCCAAGTAGTCCAACATTTCATCCAAGGCATCTGGCAAACTTTAAGCCCTACCGTCATCTTCCAGCTTGGAAACGTCTTCCTCTGTCCATTCTTGTCATCTTTGGTCACACCTAGGAGTCAATTGTATTACTGATCTCCCCATCTAAAATGTATTCACATGTGTGAAGCTTATAAATAAATTCTCAAAAGTGTGTTATCTGGTTCTACTGAAGGGTCTTCCCACTGCCCTCAAGGTCCTTAATTCAACTCACAAGTTTGGAAGGCCTTCCTTCCTGGGTGTGACAACAAACATCTCCCCTAGATACCACTGTTATGAGCAGAGTTATTTATTCATTCATCCCATCCTGTTGTCCTGTGTTCTTCTTGTGAATTTTCTCTCTCTGTGTGTATGTGCATATGCATGTTTGTCTTACAGGTGGGCGGTGACTTGTGTTAACCTGTTGGATGGAGGCTGCAATTGGTTCTCCCTTTCACCTGATCCAGATATCCCGGACGAGCCCCCAATTTCTATGACTGTCTAGGGGTCAGTCGCAACAGGAAGAGGAAGAAAAGAGTCTCACCTAGAAGAAAAACTAACTCACCTAGTGAGACTCTTTTCTTCCTCTTCCTGTTGCGACTAAGCCCTAGATGGTCGTAACAACCACACTCAGAAAAACAGGTAGATGGAAAGGGAGATCCATGAGATTCCTGCCATGAACATCAGCACGACTGTTTCATACCTTGGGCCAAGTATGCACAAAACTACCCTCACCAGCCTGCCACCGGCCTAACACCAATGTAAACGTCATATTTGACATTTACATTAACAAGATTTTTTTTATTTATTTAAGATTTTGTAGTTTTTTAAGATTAAAAATGGTGTATAAATAATCAAGTACATTCAAATTGTTTCAGTCCAGTAAATGTTTATCTTACATTTGCTTTAAAATTCATTAAAGATTTATGAGCAAAAAAAAGACTTCACAAAAAAGTATGGCATGAAGGCATGAAGTAGATTGTGCACATGTTTTTCAGTAAAGATTTTGTCATATTGATCATATATAGGCCCTAGAAATTTGCGTATTAAATATGATACAGAAGGTTAATATATCATAAATAGGCATTATACTTATTGTTTAACAGAATGTTACATAGAATGTTTAGTTTAAGTTATGAGGGTTTATAAATAAAAGTTATAAATGTAAAAAAAAAAAAAAAATATATATATATATATATATATATATATATATATATATATATATATATATATATATATATATATATAAATGTTGGAACACACATTGCCAAACAATCATTCTGTTTTCAATTAATTTATACCTCCATAGGGGCGGTATCCTGGGGGATACAAACATGAATATAAAATAAAAGTTCAAAGTTATAAAAAAAATTCTTTGTGAGATAAGATAATAAGATAATTTTTTTTGATGTCCCTTTTTAGGGGTATATGTTTTGTGGGGTATTTGTTGCGTATATAGCCCTATTCGGACTGTGTCTAGTGGGGTCGTTAAGTATTTTCATTATTTACAGTGGCTAGTTTGTGATTTTATTGCTGTCCGAATCCAGAATGTCAGTGTTTTTCTCCCACCACCAGTATAAAAATCCCTGGCCTAATTACCTACTGTTTTTAGACAAACACCAAGGTTGTGTGGTAATTTAATTGCCGTCCGAATCCACATCTCAAGAAAAGATTGTTTCACAATTACCTGTTTATATCCTTTTTGACCTCAATGGAGCACCATATCGTTGTGCTTCGCTGTAATTTGTATGCATTTTAAAGATCTAACCTACACTTTTATTACTGATGTGCTGGAAATTGTTTACAAGAATAAGCTTTCATCACCACTCAAAAGATAAAAACAAAACAAAAACAACAAAACAACAACACGTATACATTTGAAATGAGGTATTATGGCAGTAATTAACATTATATACACTCACCTAAAGGATTATTAGGAGCACCATACTAATACTGTGTTTGACCCTCTTTTGCCTTCAGAACTGCCTTAATTCTACGTGGCATTGATTCAACAAGGTGCTGAAAGCATTCTTTAGAAATGTTGGCCCATATTGATAGGAGAGCATCTTGCAGTTGATGGAGATTTGTGGGATACACATCCAAGGCACGAAGCTCCCGTTCCACCACATCCCAAAGATGCTCTATTGGGGTGAGATCTGGTGACTGTGGGGGCCATTTTAGTACAGTCAACTCATTGTCATGTTCAAGAAACCGATTTGAAATGATTCGAGCTTTGTGACATGGTACATTATCCTGCTGGAAGTAGCCATCAGAGGATGGGTACATGGTGGTCATAAAGGGATGGACATGGTCAGAAACAATGCTCAGGTAGGCTGTGGCATTTAAACGATGCCCAATTAGCACTAAGGGGTCTAAAGTGTGCCAAGAAAACATCCCCCACACCATTACACCACCACCACCAGCCTGCACAGTGGTAACAAGGCATGATGGATCCATGTTCACATTCGGTTTACGCCAAATTCTGGCTCTACCATCTGAATGTCTCAACAGAAATCCAGACTCATCAGACCAGGCAACATTTTTCCAGTCTTCAACTGTCCAGTTTTGGTGAGCTCGTGCAAATTGTAGCCTCTTTTTCCTATTTGTAGTGGAGATGAGTGGTACCCGGTGGGGTCTTCTGCTGTTGTAGCCCATTCGCCTCAAGGTTGTGTGTGTTGTGGCTTCACAAATGCTTTGCTGCACACCTCGGTTTCAACAAGTGGTTATTTCAGTCAAAGTTGCTCTTCTATCAGCTTGAATCAGTCGGCCCATTCTCCTCTGACCTCCAGCATCAACAAGGCATTTTCGCCCACAGGACTGCCGCACACTGGATGTTTTTCCCTTTTCACACCATTCTTTGTAAACCCTAGAAATGGCTGTGTGTGAAAATCCCAGTAACTGAGCAGATTGTGAACTACTCAGACCGGCCCGTCTGGCACCAACAACAATGCCACGCTCAAAATTGCTTAAATCTCCTTTCTTTCCCATTCTGACATTCAGTTTGGAGTTCAGGAGATTGTCTTGACCACGACCACAGCCCTAAATGCATTGAGAAATACGTGAAAACAACATTATGGTCATTAACAAACAACACACGAGCTAGCATAGCAAGCCTAAGTACATTCTGACTAACCCCAGATTATACATGATGAACTTAAAATTACTGTGAAAAAGTATAAAGAATATCTCACAAAACAAGGCATACATACTGACAATGCTAAGCCAGACACAAGTCATCGACAGATACAAATGAAATGCAATGGAATTTAACAGACTTAAACCAAACACTGAAACTGCGCATGAAGTGCGCAAGTGTTTTCCTTTCCAAACTACAGGTTGCGAAATCGGATATTACGACCATGCGATCTTAAAGTGAACATGACCTAAATAGAAACACATAGGAAGTGCATGTTCCTGGAACACAGACCAAATGCTGACTAAATGTAAAGCATGTATATCTTCTGTAAATTTAAACTGAATGCTTATTACATTTTTTTACTCATAAAAAATCACTCCCCGCCTGACATGGACACACATCACCCCACAGTCCATGCACAGTTTTTTTTTTTTTTTTTAACAGCCCATTTGCTATACAGTCCATTACTGTGCCTCTGGAGGTAGAAGGACAACTATTTCATTGACTGGCCTGAGAAAGAGGCTAGTCCCGCCTGGTTTGATGATCTTCACCTCAACCTAGCGCACTACACTGTAAAAAATAAAAGCGGAAAATATACTGGTCATTTTCTGCCAGTACATTATTTCAGTTAACCCTTAAAACACAAACTAATGCAGTGTGTAATTCAAAATACTGGTAAAATACCTGTAAAAAACCAATATGGAAAATTCCTTCATATTTATAAAGTACCTTGTGCCTTATTTTTATGGACTTTTTTTACAGTGTATCCCATCTTTGCTAGGGAAGGGCTGTGTAATCAATCCAAGAGGCCATTCATTCCTAGGTGCTTGGCTGCTCTTGAGGAGAACAACGCTTCCAGACTGAATGTTTGGCTGAGTGGACAGTCATTTCTTGCGGACCTGCAGTGTTTGGAGGAATTGTTTCCTCCAGCGGTCCCAGAAGGTGTTGGACAGATGCTGAACCTGTCGCCACTGGGACTTGTAGAGGTCTGCAACTCCAAACTCACCAGCAGGAGCAGGCACAATGTTCATCTTTTGTGTCAGAAGAGCAGTTGGCATAAGTTTGAACGAGTCATCAGGGTCCATAGTCATTGATAATTGCTTCAACTTCTGCCATGAAAGTCACCGGCACTATGTGGGTAAGCTTGTCTTTCAGCTGAAGGAACATTGCGTCCATAATCCTACTCGCCAGCCCTATCATTCTCTCCCATAAACCACCCCAATGGGATGCATGTAGGGGCTTGAAGGACCAGATGCAGCCCTTGTCTGAGAGGTACTCTGTTAGTTCCTTACAGGCAGCGGCGTAGCACCAAATTTTGGGCCCTGGGTACAAACCATCTTACTGGGCCCCCATACCATGTATGTGTATGTATAGAAAACTGACTTCTAAGACTTCTTTTCGTCTAAAAACACTCCGCGTCCACACTATCATTTTTAATCGTTTTCCAAAAATGTTTATCTACACTGAAACGTCTGAAAACGCTTACATCCCTGTACTGCGCATGAGCAAATCCAAGACGATTCGACTTGCGTCATTTCCGCTACTCATTTATTTACTCTTTGAAATTTTGCGGCAATGTCGAGAAAAGGCAGAGTTTTTTAAATGGGTCGACAGTGTGGTGGAGTTGTTGCTGTGAGTAACACATGAATATAAAGTGCTAAAAGCAAGTGAAAATGTAGACTGGGAGACGTGCCAAAATAAATACGGCGTGAATTGGTCATATGACTGCATCACATGGCTAAAAATGCGTCATCGTATTAAAAAGCCTCCGTTTTCACAGTCCACACTACAACGCAAAGACGGCGTTTTCAAATTTATCCGCTTTGGAGAGCATTTTCAAAACAATATGTTTTCATTGACTTAAAACGCTGTCTCAGTGTGGACGGAAGGCCAAAACGGAGAGAGAAAAATATACGTTTTCAAATGAAAACGTATTAGTGTGGACATGGTCTAAACCTGAGTTGACAGAGGAAGTTTATACCAAGTTTTGAGAAATGGTTGAACTTGATCTAAACAAGGTTGGATTTATCTGGATTTGTCAACTCTAAACCTACTCTGAAACTCAGAGTTTGTTCAACTAGCTTTATGCAACAGGCCTCAGATGTGAATAAAGATGTGTTTATATTTGCTGGGTAATGAATTGGCACTTTCATGTTTTCAATACTTTAGCTTTTAATTGAGGGTGGGCACCCACTGGCAGAAGCATAAATCAGCAACTATGCCCCAGACTACTGATCACCCATACCTATTCCTCATTCCCTGATCAACTCAGTCTCCCAACAGTCTCAGTCAATGTTTTTAGTCAGGTCATGTCCACACTAATACGTTTTCATTTGTAAATGCATCTTTTCTATTTATTTTGGCCTTCTGTCCACACTGAGACAGAGTTTTAAGTCAACGAAAACGTAGATTTTTGAAAACGCTCTCCAAAGCGGATACATTTGAAAATGCTGTCTTCGCATCGTCGTGTTGTCAAATGCCTGTCCTGTCTTGTGTTGCGCATGTGGTGTTTTGTTATTTTGGGCATGTCATTGTCTGATCCCTCCCCCTTGCTATCTTCCTAGTGTCTGATTTCACCCACCTGTTCCCCTTTGATTATTTAACCTTCTCAAGCCCTATCCAGACTGGATTAGATTAACATGGGGATGTGGGGGTAAAGTAATTATTCCCAGAAGTTCTCTATGATTTTAGTCCTGTCCGAATGTGCCATCTCGGTAATCATTATGGACAATGTCAGTGATGATTACAGAGATTTTTACCTTCTGTAAAAAGGTCCGGAAAAATGACCTCGGGTAATACTAATCCCGTTCGAAAAAGTTTTAAAAGTTAAAAATTTAAAAATTAAACTTTTAAAATTAAAAGTTTTTAAAAAAAGGCGCATTTTGCGAGCTTGAATGTTGTTGTTTTTTTTTTTTTTTTTTTTTTTTTTTTTCGTTTATTGAGCAGTGATGAAAGCTTATTCTTGTACACACTTGCCAGCATATCAGTAATAAAAGATTAAGCAGATCTTTAAAATGCATACAAATTACAGTGAAGCGCAGATACGGTGCTCCGCTGTGGTCAAAAAGGATATAAAGAGTTAATTTTGCAACCCAGGCTCATTGGAAATACGTGACTCTGCCTACATTTTTGCAACACTTGAAATATGTACCTCCAGGTACGTTTACCTGCACTTTTTGGGTGAAACGTCCACCGGAGGCGCTAAGTGGTAATATTTTTTCTCCATTCACAGACTGCACTGTTACAAAAATTTTTTTGGTTTAACTAAGGAAACATAAGTAACCTGGTTTCCTTAAAATTTTGAGTTTATTGAAATAAAAAATTTGAGTTGATACAATGAAGGAAATTTGTTTAATACATAGAAACTCAAACTATTATTGTATCTGAACCACATAAAACAATTGATAAATCATGAAAATAGCACTTTTTGGCATGTTTCACTGTATCATCAGAAATAAAACACACACAATTACCCAATATGCTTACACAATCTTTTAATAATATTTTAATAAAGGTTGTCGAATCTCAAAAAATTTCATCGTATTAACTCAAAATGTTAAGGCAACCAGGTAACTTTTTTCTAAATCATTTTTTATAGTGATCTCATGAAATGGTGTATGTATGACACACCAATTCGTATTTCATTTTTCAAAACATTTAATCAAAACGCATAATTGCTTTTTAGTGTGTTTATCAGCGCCGTTACATTCTATCCCCCTACACTGCCCCTACCCCTAAACCTACCCATCACACACACACGCACACACACAGCCCCTAAACCTACCCATCACACACACACGCACACACACAGTCCCTAAACCTACCCATCACACACACACGCACACACACACACAGCCCCTAAACCTACCCATCACACACACACGCACACACACAGCCCCTAAACCTACCCATCACACACACACACACACACACGCACACACACAGCCCCTAAACCTACCCATCACACACACACACACACACACACGCACACACAGCCCCTAAACCTACCCATCACACACACACACATACACCCATGTGTGTATTATAAAAAACAGGATATAACAGGCAGACGACTGCAGGCACAATTTATTCAGAAAGTACAAATATCCCAAGTGTTCCGAGGCCAAACGATTGATTTGTGTGAAGAAAATCCCCAAAAGCGATCAATAACGTCGAGTCCATCTGCCGAAGATTAATACATTTCAAATATTGCCGCCGGAAGAAACGTCAGGTCAGCTTTGACAGCATTGGCTGTCGTGTGTCTCGTGACCAATTGCGTCATTACGTCAGCTTTGATTGTAAAATGCCATTGGCTCTCGTGTGTCTCGTTACCGATCGCGTCATTAAAACTTGCCCTGTGTTTCATTTGAATTAGAAATATGAATGAACGAGTGTGTGTGTTCTGTTCGCAAAAAGGAGTGCGATCATCATTTCAACGACTAAAACAGTAATATCAACTCTGTTCTTCACATGATGATATCGTATGACTTCAGAAGACTTGGAATGCAACATGAGTTAATACTGTTATACCGTTTTTTGGTCAGTTTTTACAATAAATATGTGACTGTACATTTATTTGCCTGTTACGTGTTTTATATTGTGTTGAGAGTTGGTAGGTTTAGGGTAGGAGTGGAGTTAGTTGCTCCAAAATATAAAATTAGGCTATAAATATTAATTCTGTGAGATCAGATTGGCGCATGTATGTTTACGCTAAGTCATGATGTCATGTTGCGCATCTGGAATGGAGAAAAAATATTACCACTTAGCGCCTCCGGTGGACGTTTCACCCAAAAAGTGCCGGTAAACGTACCTGGAGGTACATAATTGGGGTGCTGCAAAAATGTAGGCAGAGTCACGTATTTCCAATGAGCCTGGGTTGTAATTTTAAAACAATCCTTTCTTGAGATGTGGTTTCGGATGGAAATTAAATTACCACACAACCTTGGTGTTTGTCTTGGAGGTGCTTGAAGCATTCGGTTGCATTGTAGATGGTGGTGGGACAACTCTGTGGAAAATGTCCAGTATTTTCCGCATTGCATATGTCGGCAAAAATGCCTTGTTGATGCTCGAGGTCAGAGGAGAATGGGCCGACTGATTCAAGCTGATAGAAGAGCAACTTTGACTGAAATAACCACTCGTTACAACCGAGGTATGCAGCAAAGCATTTGTGAAGCCACAACACACACAACCTTGAGGCGAATGGCTACAACAGCAGAAGACCCCACCGGGTACCACTCATCTCCACTACAAATAGGATAAAGAGGCTACAATTTGCATGAGCTCACCAAAATTGGACAGTTGAAGACTGGAAAAATGTTTCCTGGTCTGATGAGTCTCGATTTATGTTGAGACATTCAGATGGTAGAGTCAGAATTTGGCGTAAACAGAATGAGAGCATGGATCCATCATGCCTTGTTACCACTGTGCAGGCTGGTGGTGGTGGTGTAATGGTGTGGGGGATGTTTTCTTGGCACACTTTAGGCCCCTTAGTGCCAACTGGGCATCGTTTAAATGCCACGGCCTACCTGAGCATTGTTTCTGACCATGTCCATCCCTTTATGACCACCATGAACCCATCCTCTGATGGCTACTTCCAGCAGGATAATGCACCATGTCACAAATCTCAAATCATTTCAAATTGGTTTCTTGAACATGACAATGAGTTGACTGGACTAAAATGGCCCCCACAGTCACCAGATCTCAACCCAATAGAGCATCTTTGGGATGTGGTGGAACGGGAGCTTCTTGCCCTGGATGGGCATCCCACAAATCTCCATCAACTGCAAGATGCTCTCCTATCAATATGGGCCAACATTTCTAAAGAATGCTTTCAGCACCTTGTTGAATCAATGCCACGTAGAATTAAGGCAGTTCTGAAGGCGAAAGGGGGTCAAACACAGTATTAGTATGGTGCTCCTAATAATCCTTTAGGTGAGTATATATATATATAGGAGACGATAGTTAAGACTGGTGCTCATGTTGTGTTTACTCACGTGATAACTGCAACGTCATACACACATGACGACCTGGGGGTTACCCTGGTGCGTAAAGCGAGTTACTCCTCCCACTTCTGCTAGTTTTACTGAGATGTCTTATCCTGTGCAAATTGGCCATTAATATTACAGACGTCCTGAGGTAAAATTACTCTACCTCCACGTCCACATGTTAAAATAATCCCATCTGAATAGGGCTTTAGTCTGTGTCGTATTGTTGTCGTGTCTACAGCTTCCGGTTCCCCAAGATTCCCAGTGGAATGTTTTATGTTTGCATTTGTTATTTGGATTATGCGGTTTCCCCCCTCGTGGGTTTTTGTTTATTTTATGTTTTATTTCTGTTAATAAATCTTTTCCTTCTTCTGCACCTGAGTCCCTCCTTTAGTTTTCTTTGAGTTTACATGACAGAATGATCTGACCATACTATGAGGACTCAGCAGAGGAAGGCTCCCTCTTTGCCAGTTCCGGGGGTCCTGAGTCCGGTAGTCTCAAGACGGAGGAGGAAAAGGAAGGCTCTATCCGGGCCAGCTCCTGTGGTCATTTCAGGTGATTTTGAAAAGTGCGCATGTGAAAACGTGCTCTAATGCCTAAGAATGATTGATTCTTGAAATAAAGCAAAATAATTGAGAAAAATAAGAGTTAGTCCTCAGATGCTATGTCCATAATTTATAGCAAAAAAATCTAGCATGAATTCAATTCGATTCTAAATCTATTCGATTTAGTTCTGGGCTGATTTCTCTCCTTTCTTAGAAACATTGGCCCTCATTTATCAATCTTGCGTAGAAACGGGCGTATATGTTGGCGTAAGATTATGCTTACACTCCTCTCACCGCCTGATTTATGAAACTGTGCGCACCTCTGCAATTCAGGTGTACGCAATACCTGCCCTTGATAAATGCCGCGGCTGAAAACGATCGTCATTAGAATAACACGCCCCTATATATTCAAGTCTCCGCCTCTCCCACGCCCTCATTTTACGCCATGGACACACGGAAGACGGCAAAGAAACGAAACTTCTCCGACGTGGAGATCGGGCGCGCTCAATCATCTCTTTAGTCCACTTAGTCAGGGCACTGATTAGGACATAAGTCAACGGGCTGACTCCCTGATCAGTGCTCTGACTACTGAACTATTGAGATGATTGAGATGCGCCCATCGAGACCCTCACCAGGGAAGTGGAAAAAACCCCGAAATTGTTTTATTTGGGAGTTTAAAGTGTGGGATTAAAGGCGCTCACAAAAACAAAATATGGACCCAAATTACGAGTAGCTACTGTTAGTGTGGGGGTTGAGAAGCGCACTCCAGCAGTTTAAATAGCTGTTTGGATGATAAATTACCATCACAATGCATTATTTTACAGCACGTTTTGAAACAATTAGCATTTAATTTCGTATCACGGCACATGTGTTGGGGTGTACAATAGTGATGATGATGTGATGTGGAGTAAGATTCATTCACATTAATAATTACATGACAATTTGTAAGATTCTTCTTCTTATTATTATGATTATTATTCTTAATGACGCTTGTTATTTAGAAGAAAATGCCGTTTTTATTGATTTTATTATTATTTAAAAGAAGAAGGCCATTTTTATTATTTTGTCAGTCTGAATTATTTTAGTCCCAGTCCGTGCGCAGCTGCTGGGCCAGGCGCGGGCCTGAAACGTCAGATAAAGCGCACAAGCTCGCGACTGGAGGAATACATATGCCTACAGATCAAACACTTTGGTAAAGTCACACAAATTAAACATTGACGTTCATGTTACACAAAAATAAACACTAAATGTTGTTGTTGTGGTTTTTAACAATGGGTCATATAGCATATCTTGTCAGTGCGTTTTGTGGTGTTAGGAATTGTTTTTCTGCACATTTTCGCACTAACTCAAACGTGCGTACACCACCTCCTGAGCTGGCGTAGGATTTGAGCGTGCCGTACGCCAACGTCCATATTGATAAATCTCAAAGTCACCGTGGGTTTGGGTGTACGCAAGGTGTACGCTGGAAATTTGGTGTACGCACTTTTGATAAATAAGGGCCAGTGAGACCCAACGAAGTGAGATCTTGCATGGAGCCCCAGTCCGAGGGAGATTGACAGTCATGTTTAGCTTCTTCCATTTTCTAATGATTGCTCCAACAGTGGACCTTTTTTCACCAAGCTGCTTGGCAATTTCTCCGTAGCCCTTTCCAGCCTTGTGGAGGTGTATGATTTTGTCTCTAGTGTCTTTGGACAGCTCTTTGGTCTTGGCCATGTTAGTAGTTGGATTATTACTGATTGTATGGGGTGTTCAAAGACTTGTTTAGTTTAAAAATCATATATTGTGATTTCTGGATTTTTTTTTAGATTATGTTTCTCACAGTGGACATGCACCTACGATGACAATTTCAGACCCCTCCATGATTTCTAAGTTGGAGAACTTGCAAAATAGCAGGGTGTTCAAATACAGTTTTCCTCACTGTATGACTCTAAAATAACATGCAAACTTTTAGTGAGAACGGACCAGGGGTGCGTTTCCCGAACAACCACATTCCTCACTGCTGAACTGCCATAGTACGTTGAATCAGTGTCCCTGTCCCAAATGGCACACTTCATGTGCACTTTCAGTCTTATGGACTTACAATAGCCTTTGCGTGCACACGTCCGTTAAGTTCAGGAGAGCACAGGGTGTCCCATTTGTCATTTTAGGTCTCAGAAGGGTGCTCGCGAGCACCCCCTTGTGGCCGTTATGCACCCTCGATGTGCACTTCTGTTGAGTCCGCACTGGTGCGGTTTCATCACAGACTTCTTCCAGGCAGTCAAAGGGTGGTTAAAAGTGCGGACTCTGAGGAAGACCATGAGGGTTTAGGGTGCAATTTGGGACAGGGCCGTTGAAGAAATTAAATAGGGTCCTGTCCCGAATGGCACCCTAAACACTCACAGTCATCCTCAGAGTCCGCACTTTTACGATGTAATGCCGCTTTGAGTGCCGGGTAGAAGTCCTCTGCGTAGCTCGCAAACTTGCAGCATCGAGGGCGCATAGCAGCCGCTAAGGGGGCGCTCACGAGCACCCTTCTTTAAGCTTAAATGATGAATGGGACACCCTTGCGGTCTTGTGGACTAAACAGACACGCGCAAGCAATGGCCATTGTAAGTCCACAAGACCGAACGTGCACATGAAGTGTGCCATTTGGGACAGGGCCTAGCCAGTCCTGACTGTTTCCTGAAATCATATTGTCGCAAATCTTTCGTTTAACTACGTTGGTTAATGATGTCACACAGGTGGTGGAGTAATAACTGCTTTTAATTAATTATTTTGAGATCGAATTCATGCTAGATTTTTTTGCTATAAATTATGGACATGGCACTTGAGGACAAATTTTTTTTTTAATTCTAATTCTTCCAGATTTAAATAGGCTCGTTCTTATGCACTAGAGCACGTTCGCACATGCACTCTTCAAAAAATATGCTTTAAATCTCTTGGCAAACTTAAAAGATATAAATTATATTTTTATGTAGGCCTATTCAAAATAAAAATATATAGATTGTACTAAATGTCAGCTTGCTTATTTTGCTCAAGATAAGTATTTATTAAGTCCACATGTCATGCAAACAAGAAACTCTGCTTCTAACCACGGGTGGAGATCTGTCGTGCAGACCACACAAGTTCCTGTACAACGACATAGCTCGCAGATTAACCACCATAGTACGATGCATCTTTGTGCGAAGTCTTTTTCCCGAGTCTTTTGTACGAAACCATGGTACCTGGGTGGCAGATCCATAGTACAAACTACGTTGGTATGAGCCGTCGTTCTAGCCTAGAAATCTAGACACACCCTAGCGGCAGCAAATTTAATCTGCCCGCAAGTGTTGTCTAGGAACTCTCAATATCCTTCTGAGCTGTATTCCTCTCAATCTGGACGGGCCAATCACATCGTGTATAGAGTCGGCGGGCGGGGCCATAATGACGACAGCCGAGTTGGGTTTGCGTGCTTCTAGTAAACACAGAAACTGGCGAATGGCGATCTTTCGAATCAGCTCTGACCGCGACTCTGGAAGACTTAGAGTTAAGCTTTTCTCTGAGAAAAGAACAAAGAACGGCACTGAAGTCATTCTTAAAAAGGGAAGATGTGTTCTGAGTTTAGCCGATCGGATACGGCGAATGTTTAATCTGTCAACAAGCTCTGTTTCACCTTCGTTGCTCTGGTTGGTTGTAGCGCTATCCTATCGCGTGCAGAGGGAGTTTGAAAGACAACCGTTTATCCGCCCCTCGGATTGAGCTGCCAATGGTGAGTTTCCAGACCAAACATCTGGATGTGGGTCTGCCTTGTCAGGGTAGGGCGTTCTTCTTCTTCTTCGATCTAATGGCTGACTGGAGACATGAGCACACAATGCCACCTACATTAATTTGGTTTTATTTTCTCTTTTCTTCGACTCGAATTACGCTTTTGAAATGACGTTACCTAGGAGTCGAGTAACAACGAATGATTTGTTTGTTCTGCAATACATTATACACACACAGAGTTAAAAATGTGCTCTTTTCTGATCTCAATGTCAATAATTTCACAATTTCAGATAAATACTATTTCTTATGTAATATTGATAGGCTACTTAACCACAATTGAAAAAAGATGGGTTTTGAAAACCTGTGATGTACTGTTGTGGATTGCCTATTTTGCTCAATCTTTCCAATTTTTGTCTTCTTGCCATTCTGACGTGTTAATGAAAATGACACAAAACCCCTAATTTTCAATGCTTGAAATTGCAGTTCTTTTCGAGAAGGTTGTGGAAAATAATAAAGTCCAGTAAAGTTCAAAGCTGAAAAATAGCATTACAAATGCTGACAAAAATAAAATCTGGGCAGAAATCACTTAAAAAATAAAGGATGCTAGCTATGGAGATGGACAAATCCCAGACAAAGTCAGG
Organism: Pseudorasbora parva; assembly: GCF_024679245.1. Lineage (NCBI taxonomy): Eukaryota > Metazoa > Chordata > Actinopteri > Cypriniformes > Gobionidae > Pseudorasbora > Pseudorasbora parva. The sequence continues at coordinate 7,648,461 of NC_090176.1, read as the reverse complement.
AATAAGTGGAAGGACTTTGCAAGTGTGACAAAACAGAGGGCTGTGGCACGAAAGAGGGAAGCAAACAAAACTGATGGGGTATCAGTTCAGTTCCTCCTGTCCCTACAGAGGTAGACACAGTTTTGGCCATCCTGGGGCCTGGTGCAATGGAAGGATCCTTGGAGATATGGATTCATGTGCATTAACCAGGCCTTTGCCTTCAAAGTCCAGGCCTCCAACATCAGACCCTCTCCAGTCTGGCCCTTCACATCATCTTCAGAGGGCAATAAGAATGCTTTAAATTCAGTTGTTAGCTACACTGCATTATTATGCTGTTGGAAATGTATGGAGGTGGTGGGTGATGGCCTAATGGGTGGGTGATAGAAGTACACATGACTCTTTAGTGTGGGCCACTTCTGCAGTTTGCAGGTGTCTGAAGAGGGTGCATGGCTTTGGTTATAGCTGTCTGCTGGAGACATGTCCTCTTCGCCCATACGTCCTGTCACCTGTGCAGCATCCAGCCACCACTGCACTTTAAACCATTTGTTTAATGTGACATAATTTGAGTTAAATATTTGGTTTCTTTGTCGATATGTATTAAATGAACACTTAACAACATAAAAAAAACTTTTGCAAACAGTGTATACTCTCTCTCTCTCTCTCTCTCTCTCTCTCTCTCTCTCTCTCTCTCTCTCTCTATATATATATATATATATATATATATTCACACACAAACACATATGTAGAGAGTATTCTATATTCTAATTTTGTAAAAAAAAAAAATTTAAATCACTCATTGGCAAGATTAATGCTTTGAGAGGGCACTTCGAAGGGAGAATAATCGTGAAGGCCACGCTTCTATACACTGTAAAAAATATTTTTTGTTGTTGGTTTAACTTAAACAAGTAAGTAACCTGGTTGCCTTAAAATTTTGAGTTTATTGAAATTAAAAATTTGAGTTGATACAATGAAGGAAATTTGTTTAATAAATAGAAACTCAAAATATTTTTGTATCTGAACCACATAAAAAAAATTAATAAATCATGAAAATAGCACTATTTGTCATGTTTCACTGCGTCATCAGAAATAAAACACACACAATTACCCAATATGCTTACAAAATCTTTTAATAATATTTTAATAAAGGTTGTTGAATTTCTAAAAATGTTCGTTGGATTAACTCAAAATTTCAATTTCAATGAACTCAAAATTTTAAGGCAACCAGGTAACTTTTTTTCTAAATAATTGTTTACAGTGCATAGTTTAAAACTGAATTTGTAATAATAATAAAAAGGCGATTTATGTGATAAACTTAAACCACAATATTAAGTCTTTTAAATCAGTCAAAGTGGATGGTGAAATCTTCTGAATAGGGCACAGGGTCGATAACTCTGAAGAGAACACAGCCCAGGTGCGGCGCAATCAATGACGTCGACACAGCACAATAACGACGAACTATGCCTCTAACCACAGGTGGAGAGATGTCGTTCAAACGACACAAGTTTGCGATGCATTTTGCGAATGTTCGTTAGAACTATGGTTTCGGGAAACACTGAATCGTTGAACTACGTTGATAACGACGGAACTTGCGACCATAGTTGGCTAACGATGCTTTCGGGAAACGCACCCCTGGTCACGCTATAGTGAGCATTTGTCGTTGAGTTAGCCAATAGCCTTGTGCGAAGCACTTCATCTTTTATAGCATGACATTTTGGCGAAAATGGCATGGCACACACACACACACACACACACACACACACACACACACACACACACACACACACACACACACACACACACACACACACACACACACACACACACACACACACACACACACAAAATACTTGAGTGCCCACATAGCTAGCTACAATAAACGCACACAACATAAACCGGGCACTATAAAGACAGGCCACATGACTTCCGCACTTCAAGGCGAGCGCTGCATGTGATCTGCTTTTATGGCCTATAATGGAAAAGAGGAAATGTCAAATTCCTCCAAATTCTCATTTCTTTAGGCCTAAACCAGAATTTTGGATGAGACGTCAGTGTTCACGCGTCGGGCAGCATGCAGCCTACAGTGCGAGATTGTATGTACGAATATCCCAGAGCACAGAGTAGGCTATTTACTAATCGCTGTGAAGGGTATGTTCTGTCCTTCTTGTGAGGGCACTACAGAAAAAAAAAGGTTTTCTTTATCCCTTCCAGCTCTAATTGTGCTTTTGAGCAACTCACGGGTGTTTCACAACTGCACCCGCTCACAATATCTCCAAAAGCAATGCTCAAGTAAATTATTAATAAAAAAAATAAAAATAAAATAAAAAAAAACACTAACACTTTTGCAGTGTAGAGAACAAAATAAAGTTCTGGAGTTTCTACACTCGACACTAAACCCTTAGATCCTCGCAGGTACGAAAATGCGAATAATTTACAGATTTTCCCCATTCATTTCATTTATTTCTTTATTTTTAAATGGTTGATGTATCCGCAGTGAGATTGACTCTACACCTTACCTCTCTAAAAGATGCGTGACACACCTTGTTTTCTATATATCAAATTAACTGATATTATTACAGCAGCAATTTCTGATATTCGTCAAATTATGACTTATCAATAAGATCAGTAAGTTAAAAAAATAGTTTTATTTAGCAAAGACACAATAAATTAATCAAGACATTTAATACTTTGAACTTTCTATTTATCAAAGTATCTTGAAGAAAATGAACCATGCCCCCCCCCCCCCCCAAAAAAAAACAGCTTTAACATTGATTATAATAATGAGTTCTTTCAGTTCACTAAATCGGCATTTTAAAAGATCACGTGACACTGAAGAAGACTAGCCTATTGGCTGCTGAAAATTCAGCTTTGCCATCATATACCCTACATAAACATTTATACATGCCAATATACATTTTAAAATATGATGACAGAAAAGTTATTTTAATTAAACTGTAATTCTATCTATCTATCTATCTATCTATCTATCTATCTATCTATCTATCTATCTATCTATCTATCTATCTATCTATCTATCTATCTATCTATCTATCTATCTATCTATCTATCTATCTATCTATCTATCTATCTATCTATACACTTTTCCACTGATGTGCTGCGTAAGTAAGCTTTTGATTGTAATTCAATAGACTTCAGATAGCCTGTATAAAACATTGTGCATAAACATAGAAGAAAATTAGTCTTAAATGTTATTTAATATATATATATTTTAAATGCATCTTAAATCAGGCTTACTCGTAGACAACTGAGGTGTGGTGTAGTCCAAGTTCAGCTGATCCGTTTGCATGTCACATGGTTAAAAAACTATCCAATCAGGCACTAGGTTATCTGACCTATATGTGATTAGTCCGTAAAATAAACATAAAAGCTTAACTGTCAACGGATATTGTTCCCCGCTAACATAATCCATAACAGACGATGAGTTAAATTACAAATCATACACTGTGTGCGAGTAAAATGGAAGTACTTGGGGGTTTGGGTGAGGAGTTTGGAAGTTTTTACCCGTCCGCCTTCAGGTCGCACTCCAGCCGGTCTGCGTCAGGAACTCCGCTGTTCTCTTCCAACCCGTCTTCTAGAAGCTCCGAGACTCTTACTCCTTACGGTTCTTTTTCAGACCAAATCGGCACAAGTTCCTCAGTCACTTATGGATGTAATTTCGGAAACAGTTGTTATGGCTGCAAAGTACCACAGAACGCAGTGTTTCCGTCTGGTGTTGTGAAACAAAACGCGAATGGACAGTCTGCCAGTAAACCCCTGGATTATTCTGGAGATGCCTCCAGCTGGCTGAAAGAGTTCGCTCTTTACCAAGGTTATTCCTACCCAGGAATCCCTGCCTATATTGATTTACCTATACTTCATAGAGCATTGACCGGAGATCCCAGACATGAGACTTTGACAATGGAAGACCACCGGCCATGCAACTGGTCAAACAATCGCAGCAGTCAACTTTATTGCTCCAAAGACCAGACGCAGAGTCCGCATATCTGGAAACCATCACTGGCAGGTAAGACTTGACTTCTGCTCTGTGAATCACTCCTCGCCTCTCTTCATTAGTTGGGTATAAAGAGCTTTTTTTCTGGACACATTAAAGAGTCACACATCATGCACTAATTCTCTGATTGAAGAGATTTTGTCATCTTGTGTTCATTAAAAGCTTCAATTTAAACATGTTATTTCTACGCTTTAGCACCACCCTGTTAAATGTCAAAATCAGTATTAAGATAGGCTAATTAAATAAATAAATCCTTAAAACCAGAAGCACAGATTTATCGCGCTTATCTGAAATGAGTAAAGACAGAAATAAAAATGTCCCGTTCAAATAAAGGCGTTATTTTAGAATTTAAAAAAAAATCCCGAGTTTAAATGTGATATCATTGGGTAACTCCATTTTTTTTTACAGTGTCATTTGTAGGCACGATTACATGCAACCCAACATATTCTCATGAAATGTGTATGTATATTGTAGCCTATTTATCGTGCGAGTTATACGCCAAAATTAGTTTTTACATGCTTTATCACCCCATTGGATAGGTTTAGTGGTGAGGGGTACGTGCATATAACACGTTATAAAGTGCGTGTCATGTGCACGAGAAACCCTAATCCTATAAGTACACGTTGTAATATTACTCTGTAGTGAAACACACATACACACACACACACACACACACACACACACACACACACACACACACACACACACACACACACACACACACATATCTCCTTTGTATCTTATATTTTTTTGTACTTTTTGATGTGTTATATGAACCCGTCGTGTCTGCAATAAATAATAATACGACTGTAACAATGACACAAAGTGTAACCCATCATCGTTTATCTTGGAAAAATAAAAAGGTCTTGCTTGATTAAAGTGTTTTTTATTTCCTCAGAGGGGACCGCGGGTTCATTCTGTCAGCGCGGGAAAAAGAAACGGGTTCCTTACACCAAACTGCAGCTGGAAGAACTCGAGCGTGAATTCACCAACACGAAGTTCATTACTAAAGAGAAGAGACGGCGGGTCGCTTCTTCCACCAACCTGTCTGAAAGACAAATAACTATATGGTTTCAAAACCGCCGAGTCAAGGATAAGAAGAGACCGAATGACCTAAAAGAATTGTAACCCTGTTAAAGATTGATACATAGCCTACACTCTTAGAAGAAAAGGTTCTATATAGAACCTTAAAAGGTTCTATCGGAGCTACGTAGTTGGAACCCCTAAAAGGTTCACTGCAAAAAATGCTTTTCTTACGTAGTATTTTTGTCATGTTTCTAGTCCAAACATCTAAACATTCTTAAAACAAGAAGCATTTACTAGACAAGCAAAAGTAATTGTCTTATTTGGGGGGGAAATAACTCAAAATTAAAAGAGTTTTTGCTAAGATATAAATGCATTTTTTGTGCAGTGTTCTATATAGAACCCTTTTTAAGTGCCAAAAGGGTTCTTTCTTGTCATTATAGAACCATTTTAGCATAGTCTTTGGAGTATACTCAACTATACTTCTATATATAACCGTTTAAGGGTTCCAAATACGTAGCGCCAATAGAACCTTTTCTTCTAAGAGTGCAATGGCTGATTTACTTATAAGAGATTATCTCCTTGGTCTTTTTTATAGTAAGGGCTATTATTTATATCTTCTTGAAATGTTTAAAGGTATATAGGCTACATAAAGTTCAAATGGTTTGCTGGAAAAGTGATGGTCAATGAATTTCAGTAGCCTAGTTTCAGATTTTTAAAATGATAAAATAGCAGTTACTATTGAAAATAACTGAAATATTGTTAAACCGTTTTTGTCATTATGTAGCAGTAGGGTACTAGCCTAATTTCTACGCTTTATTCCAGAATATTCTTTCCATGCTTTCTAAAAGAGCAGACTGTGTAGCCTATAGTTGTTTATATGACCCGAGGTTTTTTTTTTTGTAACCCAGAATGTAACACTGACGTAAATAAAAAGGATAAAACAATCCTTTCGATGTCCTCTTTATCCCTCTTACATTTTAACAGTACGGCCATGGTTTTCCATAGCACCAAATAAAGCGTTAATAACACAATTCATTTATATTTCCGGTTTCTTTCTTTCTTTTTTTATGGATCGGCGATAAATTCATGCATTTTGTTTTGTTTACTCTCAGTTACACTTCATTCATTTTGCAGCATTTGCCGAAAAGCGCTAGTCTATTCAGTGTTTGACAGCAGACCAATTGTACGTTGCCTACTTTGAGTAGCCTATAACTAATGCATCTCAGAATAGGATTGATATTCATAATAGCGCGGATTTCACAACTGTTGAGACTTGCAATGGTGTCCAAATGAGTTTACTTGAAGATTAAAGAAGACTATTAGTTGGAATATTAAGCTAAGCAGTCTTTACTCGTAAAATATTATAATCAGACTCACAGGCAATGTTTGATTGAGCAGCTAACAAATTAAGTTGTTATTTTATTAATTGCTTGAAAAGCAAGAATTTGTCCTTTTTTCTTCGAAAAGCAAAAAAGACACAATTAGCCGAAAAATAACAACACAAACTAGCTGCCTTTTAAATAGAATTATATTTTTTAAAAGATACTGTTATCTTCTTTTGAAACGGAGTCTTCCCAGTGACCTTGAGACACATTGTCAGACTAAACCTTGACTGCTATAGGGCTTATGAAGTATACTAGCCACAAATTCATGAAGCTGCGTCGCCATCTATCGGTCAGCATGTGCCTTGCATTAGACCATTTAAAATTCAAAAATGAACCTTTGTATTCAAAGAAAACACAGCGTTTTGAGAATTATTTCAACAGCTGGATCTTCAAAGGAGATGATGGTGCTGTGAGTTTTGAATAAATATGTAATATACAGTTAATCTGTCACAAGTGGGGGAAAAAAAACACAGAAAGCGCTTCCCTCGGAGGGCTGAGGGCTCCCAGCACAATAATGACAATTCATCGGAACCGTTTTACGTTTTGTCGAGCTGTTTGGCGGATTCGCACAAAAGGTTTAACAACGACGGCACTTAAACTTTTCAGTTCTCAGTCATGCTGATTTCAGCTGTTAAAACGAGAGTATCTGCGTGGTCATTTAGGACACATTTTACATTAAATAGGCTACTGTCAAACCTTGTTTGTGACCTTTTTTGTATTATTATTTTTTTCTGACTAATTAAATGCACTTGGACTTGTTATTGGTAAATCTGCGTCTGGACTTTGACCTTGAACTATACTGATGTGGAATCTGCACTACTACTACCATATACTTTTCATGTAAATGTGTTTTGAAGGTTGAACGGGGGAGAGTTCTGTGTTGTCAACACGCGACAGAATGTGAAACAGTCTAAAGCAATCTAGTTTTAAAGGTGTTCATGCGTATTAGACTCGTAAACGGTGGGAGGTTGTACTGTCTGCACTCTTTCCGGAAACTGCCTGATGTTTACAATAGTCTTTTTGCCTGTCCCTGCGTATCTGCACTTTCTTTAAAAATGTGTTTTGGATCATCTGGATAAACCTATGGGTAAGATTAAATATGACTTGCATACCCAGACCTACACTACAATTTGAGAAACCGTCAACAAAGATTATCCGATCATTTCATTTCTTGCTCGGCATCTCAAGACCAAGGTAAATACAATCGACTTAATTTTTTCCCTCAATATATTTTTAATGAATTTAGATATCAGCCAGCCAAAAACGAAATAATAAAAACAATTGAATTAGTAGCTTAGCTATTTAGCACAATTCAACTTTATTTCCAGGTCTTAGAGAGGAAACAACCAACACACACACAAAAACAATAAAAAATAAAATAAAAATACATGGAATAAAAAACATTTTAAAGAGACAATTATACCAGTACTTTCATATGTGACTGGTATAATAACGTATCCACGTTTAAAATGATATGTCTTATAAAACGTAGAACTTATCAAAACGTTTTTCGTTTATACCAAAAATGTGTACACACGTATGTGAGCAATGTCTACAGATGGCCTTTCAAACTAAAAACTATAGACTTTTACATGCATTATAAGCCCTATATATAAGCCATATTTAATAATAATAATAATAATAATAATAATAATAATAATAATAATAATAATTATAATAATGATAATAATAGGCTAATAATAATAATAATAATAATAATAATAAATACATTTTATTTATAAAGCACTTTACATTTTAAAGAAAATCTCAAAGTGCTAATTATCCCCGTGTTTAATTCACATTTATTTGCATAGCGCCTTTTACAATCTCGTTATAACAAATCTTTTCGGAAAATACAATTCAGAGTGATCTATTATCAGAGATGACTGTGTTTCCATGTGTCAGAAATGTACAGTTTTGATAATTCAAACCATGCCATTTGCTGCATCATGTATTAATTTTGAGGCATTGGTCTCATTAAAGTAGTAATTACAAGTTGTGATCATTATGTCTACACATAAAGAACATGTGGAAGTTACGAACTAAAACACAAACGCAGGTCTTTCGAAAGTCCATGTTGCCATTTCATCATTTATTACGTGGAGTGTCTGTCTGTCTGTCTGTCTGTCTGTCTGTCTGTCTGTCTGTATGTTAATCCACCGCATTTTTAGACGAAATTAAATTATTAACAACTGAAAATGTATTTGTACAGCACTTTTTTTTTTATAATATACATTGTTTAGAAGCAGATGTTCATTATTGTATGCTGGATTATTTAAAGTTACTAATAAATATAGTCTTGACTGAAAGTGGCACAAATCTCAATTGTTAATCAAAGCTATGGTCATGTGAGATATTTTAGAGACCTCAAATGTGTTATTTGTGGTTTTTACAAAAGGCTATATATTTGAAAAAAACAGTGCAGCGTGCTTTAACCTGTACTGCCTTTTACAGCAAAGCAAAATGCATTTTAAATAATCAGACAATGAATAAATTCGTTAAGGCCAAAGAGCAGTTTATTTCATATGCTTTTCATTCTGACTTTGCAGCACTACCGCCACATGGGCGTGGCTAAACCTTTTGCTTTGCATATCACGTGACGGTGCATTAACAAATCAACAATTACCTTGCTCGTATTCTTTAGGAGTAACTAAAAACGGGTTTAAGGAGCGTTCGGGCGAGCTCGTCAGAAATGTGCGAGCACAATCTTCTTAGTTCTAGCTATGTTGCTCCCCTTTTGAATTTTCACTCTCCCGACTCCCTGTACCTCCAGAACCTGCGAGGCAATGGAGTCCATCTATCAGGGCTTCCGCAGATGTCCTACGGTCGAAGTGAGGTGTGCTCGCTCCCGTGGAGTTCTCCAAATGCGTGCACTACTCCGGCCCAGAGCCGCGCCTACAGTGGCTACTCTCAGCCGATTTTTAGCAATCCAGCCGCTGTGAGCGCTAGCCTCAACAGTCACAAAAAGGGCTCACTGGAGGAATCCGGGAGGTACTACTTCCAAGATGTCAGCCACAAATCAGAGGAGCCATGTCGACCTAATGCAGCTTACGCAGGAGAGCAGAGCTCTGTCAGCACTGAAGTTTCAAACTCGGACAGGCGACAGCAGATTGAACTGAACTCCATTGAGCAGCCAGTGACCGATGGGTCTGTCAGCTCCAACTCTCCAGTCCAACCATCACTGAGCTCCCAGACCATTAGGTCAGCCTTCTCCGATGGTACGCCACTTCTTCCTTGACCCTGCCTATAGATGGCATTCTGTGACCTTGATTTCAATGTTTGCTTATTGTGTGAGATGTTTGCTTTGACCAGTCGTGAATGTGCCACTTTTGAATTTCCAGACCTAGTTTGTTTTCAGACAATACTGTCTGATGCCACATGCTCCATGGGGTTAGCATTTGAAATGACCCGCGGTTTGAAGAGTTGTGCTTGTCTTTAGATGAAAATACTGATTCAGAAACATATGAATTATGACTAATAGTTTCTTCTTCTCCTCCCCAGGACTACCATGGTGTCCCTCACAGGTGAGATCAAGAAAAAAGAGAAAACCTTACACGAAGCTACAGTTGAATGAGTTGGAGAACGAATTTATGATAAATGAATTTATAAACCGGCAGAAACGAAAGGAGCTTTCGGACAGATTGGAACTGAGTGATCAGCAAGTGAAAATCTGGTTTCAGAATCGCAGGATGAAGAAAAAAAGACTTATGATGCGCGATCATACCTTCACCATATACTAAGATTGTTTTTCTTCCAGCAAGGTTTTTTTTTTTTTTTTTTTTTTTTTTTTTTTTTTTTTTTTGGTGGAGACATCATTCATACAAGAGACTTTTCCTGCAAGTCCACCAAATTTGGAAAAAAAGTTCTTCCGAGCACCAATGAAATGTAATTTAATATTCAAGCTGGATATATGGATATTTATTTGGCTGATTGAGTCGCAGCATTTGTATGTGTCTGGTGTATGTTTTTGTGGAAAACCAAAGGTTCCAAAGATGTAATGTTAGCTTGCTTTGTATTGCCTAAAAAGATTGCGTTGTAGTTTAGAACAGAAGCAAATGTAGAGTAGACACGTGTGTATTGAATTCATGACGACATATAAAACTACACTGGGCAGCTAACATCTAACTGGGAGTCTTACTTTTTCAGACGGTCCAACCTTTCTAATAACTGGGATAAATCCCGTTCTGCAAACATACATTTCACTTTTGGTTCTTTTTTGATCAAAACTGTTGTGTAAGTGTTCTGTAAATTCTGCATTATATTAAACTTCTGCATTCTTGTGCAATATGTCTGTTTTAATTCAGTGGGTTATTCTAAAATGTGCTAATAAAGTCCAAGCTCAAGTTCGATCTTTCTTCTGTATATATATATATATATATATATATATATATATATATATATATATATATATATATATATATACCCGAATTAAACTCGGTATTGAAAAAGAAAACTAAGTGCTGTAGTTTATGGATTAAGAGTATATATGTAAAAGGAAAGTGTACGACCAAACCATTCCTTTTAACAGTATTTAAATTTAAATGTAGACTTACGCAATATAAATGTAGCTCTTTTTTGCTTGCTTTTAGAAATAAATTCAATTGCGGCAAATTATATTTCTACAAATTAACTTGCTGATTAATCATCGGAATAATTTGAAAAGAGAGTATACGGAGATAGAGTTATAAGTATAATGTTTAGTTGCATGATATACGTAGACAAAACGATCCTATACCAAAATACGAAAAGGTAGCCTATATATTAATACCAGCACGGTAAACCTGTGACACGAGGACATATTGATAATCTCATTAGGCCTATACTTTGCAATTCCACCTTTTTAGTGCACATATTCCATCCCCCTAAATGTTTTCTATATACTTCACTTTCTGATTATAAGGAATATTGGTAAACAATGTGGTACAATTATAGGTCTGAAATTAAAATCCTGATTAATAATTTAGGATGTGAGAATAGTTTGAAAAAAAAAACAGTAGTGGTAATGAGTAAATGAATAGCTATATAAATAAATATCTGTTTATAGTATGTGCCTACATATTTTCCTAGTAAACTATAACCACGGGTATTTGTATTTTTATTAATATCAAGTAGGCCTATTATCATTATTTTAAAATAAAATAAGTATTATCTATACCGATCAATGAATGAATGAATACATGACTGAACCAATCAACCAATCAATAATACAAAGGAACGTTTTTGATCCAAGTTATTCGTCTGGATAATTCCTCTAAAAGTGATGAGTTAAAGCCTGAAGAAGAGAGAAACAAGCGGAGTGGGTTTTCCTGAGAGCTCTGCCAGACATTCAGCGACCGCTAGAAACTGGGGGCGCCAATACAAAGTTAAGGTCAAGTTAGTGGCTTTCTTCACTGACTTTCTTTCTACTAACAATACTTTGCATATAAAAATAAAATAAAAATCCGGACTCTCATTTAAGGCCAAACCTCGCGGCAGAGCTTTTTTGATGCGCTAACACTTAACAGCTACAATTAACAAAGTTAGCTACATATTATTGCGATTGTTTTCATCATCATCATCATCATCAACTTTTATTTCAGACTCATTGTCCATTTAGAGACACAGACATAACAAGCAACATACATTAAAGAAAATAGACTTTTAAATAATAATAACAATAATACAAAATAAATTAAATAAAAAAATAACTACAATACAGAATTACTATAAAAGACACTTATACCAATATTTTATTCAATCCAATCAAATAATCTTTGGACATCTACAGATTTATATTTTATTGGGCTCTAACACTTTGGGTCCTACACAGAATAAAAAAGCAACAAATGAAAAAGTCTCAAGTGTGGATCGCACAAGATACTCTTTCTTCGTTAAGAAAGCCCTCCCTTAGCGACACAGCTCACTTTCTATTTACGAACAATGATATTTATTTTAAATCTGTGAAAATTAAATAAGATGCTTCTTGTGGAATGGTAGCGTGCAAATTGAATTTAAACGTAGGCCTAATTTAGCCTATATTAAGTTCCGACTTCACCAGCTGTGCTAAAATCAAATAACCTTATGGTCTTTAGGTCGCTTGGCATGTTACAAGATTTTAAAATAAACAGATTTAAAATACACCAGGCTGTACAAAAATAAATAAAGAACGTGGGTTGTTTTATAAGCGTAACAAAGCCAGGCATGTGTCTCATAAGACATGCAGATATCTGGAGAAAAAATAAAATTAAAATAAAAACCTGGTAAAAACGGTTTGATAGTCTCTCGGTAGGATTGTAGCAGTCACTATTTACATCCACCCAGGAAACTAGCACATCCTTTTGTCTGTGCAATAAAATGATTTGGCTGACGGTTATTGGTGATTGCCGGCTGCGCTTTGTCTCAGACCACAGACGTTCAAAGCCAGAACAGTTGTTTTGTACTTGGCAGTGTGAATCTTCTCTTCCATTTGATAACTGTGTTCGCTTTACTACTGGAATACATGATCGGACTAAATGCTGATTTTACTCCAGGCTAAAACAGAAAGGTACAGTTTCTAACTGCTATTAGGCTACCTTTTATTATATATTGCCTTGTTTTGTTTTTGGAAAAAGAAACATTCTCGTGGCTAAATGTGTACTTTCACTATAGACTGTGTAGAATAAACAGAAAATGTGTTTTCGCTGCATCACAACCAATAACTATATTTGGTGACTTGCATTACGATTCTGTTGGTTTCTGTCACCCCCCAAATTTGTTTTCCTACTTATTTTCTTCTTTTTCATTATTTCCTGTCTCGTATGTAGCCTAGACATTAAGTTTCCAAGAATTTTAGTAAAATACAATATTTCAGGTTAAGAAAAGAAATGCAGCAATTCTTATAACAGCACAAACAGCACCGTGCGTTTTCATCGTATAAGGCTTGGGATTCTCAATTTCCGGGAATAGGGAGAGAGACTAAAACATTGCAATTTTGCTTCATAGTCAAAGTTTTCTTTCGGCCGTGAGGGTAGGCTACACGGTTGGGAAAACTAGGAAAATATTCAAATAAAGCAATTGAATAATACAACTTAATGTTTTACATTTAAAATGCATTGCATAACGTTGTGATTAAGGTCTTTTTTAGGTGGTATTTCTGTGATTGTTTACTAATGCCTTGCAATACACACGGGGGAATCAACATGGGAGTTTCAAAATGTAGGCAACCAATGACCTGCCTCATGCGGTTACCTATGAGTCGCTCACTTAATGACTGATATTGATATATGGTAATTTTTTTTTTTTTTTTTTTTTTTTTTTTTTTTTTTTTACCGGATCACATGACACAATTACCTCAAGAATCGATCAAGATGAATTGCACGTCAGCGTACGTTTCCGATTTTTTCTTCCTCGCGAGTCCTATCCGCGCGCATATGGTGCAATAGATGGGCAAAGTTTAACAGTCAAGCTGACGATTTTTCCTCTCTAAGGCTAAAGCGAGCAATGACCGACTACGATGATCGCGGCAACTGTGCATCTAATATGTATTTACCGTACTATGTTCACGACTTCTCGTCGGTCTCATCGTTTTTACCACAAACAACGTCGTGCCAAGTAAATTTCCCCTATTCTTCCAACATAGCGCAAGTCCAACCTGTTCGTGAAGTGACTTTCAGGGACTATGGACTGGATCATCCGAGCAAATGGCATTACAGGGGCAATTACGCTTCGTACTATTCAACGGAGGAGATAATGCACCTACAGTCAACAAACAGAGCGGAAATTATTTTCAAAAACGATTCCATGTATAGCCATCATCACGGTGGTAATAACTCCTCGTGCAATTTCTTCGGCAACGTCGGCCGAAATGGGGTACTTCCACAAGGATTTGATCAGTTTTTTGAGACTGCTAACTCGGAGAAGCCCAACCCTGAACAGTCCGAACAAAAGCCAGATAGTGTCCCCGGAGATGCTGCATGTAATGTGCCTACAGATCGCGCCGAGCAGCCCAAACAAGACCCCACAGAAACCATGGAGGACGAGTCCTCAATATCAACCTGCGACGAAGACAAGAACAACGGCTCAAGTAGGTTCACGCGTTTAACAGCGCTTCAGTCTGCCCTACAGCTTTTATGTGCCGCTTTATAAGCATGCAAAAGTTTTTATATAGCTTGTAAGATTCTCTTTGCAGTCGTAAAAAATATTTACTATGGGGAAGGCGCTTTAGTCGGATCATACACAAAACATTTAGTTTATGAACTGTTATAAAGACTGAAATGATCGTCGCGATGCGAATCGAGAAAGACCACTTTCTCAGACCTATCTTAGAAAAGTTTGGCCTATTACAAAATATTTTAACTTAAAATCGAAACACTTTAATCGAAGTGAAAACACACCTATACGGGTTATTCGTGCATGTGCGCGTGCGTGCGTTTGGATGTGAAATGTGTGTGTGTGTGTGTGTGTGTGTGTGTGTGTGTGTGTGTGCGAGTGTGGGCCGTTTGCGTGCATGTGTATAATTAATGTAGCAGTGTGTGTGTCGTTGTACTGCCCATGTATACAAACTTTCTTTCTTCCGAGTGCTTTGTCTCACTGTGAATTGAGCAATAGTTTTGTGTGAAAACAAACGAGGCATTAAGCTAGTATCTGAAGTGTCGGATAGACTTTGACTTGTAATGCCATCTGCAGTTAGAGTTCAAATTCATTGCAATGTAATCAAGTTGCGTTTCTATTTGTAGGTGCAACAAAGTCCAGAAAAAAGAGATGCCCATATTCGAAATACCAGATCCGAGAACTTGAACGAGAATTCTTTTTCAATGTGTACATAAACAAAGAGAAACGTCTGCAGTTGTCGAGAATGCTCAGTCTCACAGACCGTCAAGTGAAGATTTGGTTCCAGAACCGAAGGATGAAAGAGAAAAAGCTGAACCGAGATCGTCTCCAGTATTTCACTGGAAACCCATTGTTCTGAGAGATACTGGCCGCTTCGGGAGAGATGGCTATTCTGTTCGTTCATGATTGTCGGACATCACCCACTCCTCGGACACATGACTTATTTTCACGTCAGCTCTGTATTTTACTATGCAAAATACTTGCTATCAAAAAACATTTTATCTGCAATTTAAATTCTGCACAAATTATCTACAACAATGTATCCGCAGTGAGCGAAATGATCAGGAACATAGGTACCTCGACAATCTCTTCATACTCTGTGTTAATTCCATTGAAATGCAGTAGCTTTGTATTTCTATTTATTTATTGTATTTTGGCATTGTTCATCGAAATGCATTAAACAATCCACACTGCGTAAGCAACAAATGCTATTGGTAACATCAAAATCAATACGTAATTACATTAAGTTAGAACTGTGTATGCATTTATTCGTTTGAAGCATGTAATGTATCTATGTATTAAATAAATATTCAGCAAGTTATTTGCAGATTTTTATTAATTGCTGTGACGCCTCTTGTGTGTATGGTAGTGCGCGTATTCTAGTCAGCAAAATAATGCATTTTTAAGGTTGCATTTCAAAATTTTAGGCCTATACTATTTTTCAGATGAATGTTGTTTTCAATTATCATAGCGGAAGAAGGAACGTGAGATGGCGAGAGAGCAATTTCCAATGAGAACTTTTATAAGTCTTTGGCTAATTCCTTTCCTTGTATGTTGTTTTACACTAAGGCTATTTACTAAACCTTGAGCAGTCTAGACAGTACAATAAACCCTGGGCAGTAAATTAAATTGGGGCTATTGGACCCTCTGTCCACTTCAACTGTGACTTTGCCCTGAAACACAAAGGGTGCAGATGTTTTCTCTTTTTTTTTTCCTGTCTAGAAAGTGCTATGTGAACAGATAAGAGTGAAAATCTATTAATACGTGTTATGTTACAAAAGAGGCCTTGTCTTCGGATTTAACTTCTACTACTAGGCATTAGACATCACCCCTTTTCTACACGCTTATTGGGCTGTTTACGTCAAATGGAGCACGTGGACACTTACAGTAACCGGCTTGATCACAGTGGTTTACAAAGTTTGATTTCGTCATCAACTCAAAACGTCGAATCAAATATTGTATTTGAACTTCTGTAATGTCAAGGTCGTCACCCTTAACCTTTTTGAATAAGTAAAGGCGCCTTTTTGCGGTTCTCTTTGAAAAACTACGCCCTCTCAGAGCCGCCGCAGTGCAGCATGTCCCAATATGGCTGCTGCATCCCCTCAAGCCCACTGATCTGCCTTCAAAGGCCTCCATACTGTTACCTCGTACTGGGCTATAGGTTAATAACAGGCAACTCCACATAGGCGCCGATTAGCCTGGTCGAATCCTTTGTAAAATAAAACCATACAACACAACCACATCAAATCATCCATAATGTTTTTCTCTCACAAAGGAAAGGGCAATAATGCCGTATTATAGTCTACACTGTTTACGTTTCAGAGCGTTTACGTTTCTTAAGATGGTGCTTAAATAACCAATAGCTCCCAAAAGAAGATAGTTTTCGCCTAATCCCTTTTTTAAAAAGAGGTTACCTCTGTGGACTGTGAAATTGACAGGAGGCAAACTCAATGCTAATTTTGTTTCCTAAATAGCTCAGCCGTAGGCTATATGTAGGCTACAGTAATTTCCATATTTCTCTTTATAGTACAACAATTTACCATAGCATTGTTGTGTGTTTTACAATAGGCTACATTGTCAGTAATAACAGTCCCTTAAACCCTTTATTTATTTACTTTTTGTTGCTACTGCTTGAAGCCACGAGAGGGCGAGCTTACAGCAGTGATCGGACCTGCTGCTGTGTGTGATCCATGTGGTCCTCAAAAACAATGACTATGATCTTGAGCCGAGCTATGTGGTAGCCTAATTTAATGTTTTTACACCCGTATGTTATTATTGCTATTCACTATTCTTAATTAGATTTACCCCGTTGCATTATATTTTCCAAATAACCTGAAAGCCGGGAAAACATATTTTAGTGGCGTACGGAGGATATATTTCTCTGCACGGTTGGGGAGACAATTTCAGAAGAATTTATTATTATTATTATTAGGCTATTTTAATTCGTATAGTCTCAAGGTTAGTGGGCCTTTTTATGGACCCACATTTTTTTTAAGAATCCCGTTCGATAAAGAGATAATACATCAACAGAACATTATTATTATTATTATTATTATTATTATTATTATTATTATTATTATTATTATTATTATTATTATTAATTAGTTTTGTTTTCCTTAATTTAGCAATTATTGCGATCGACTTTGGCAGACAGATTTTGTAAGGGTTCGACCATCTTTTAGCTTTATATTTTATATCCTGCAGTTCGCAGGAAGACGGCAGGCTTGTGTGTACAATAAAAAGAGTTCAATTAAATATTCCTAATATCTCCAATGATACGGTAGACGGATACGGTCTTATTTAAGAAATGCATTTAACTGTGCACGCATTTTTATTATTTTAATATATTAAACCATCAAACGAATTAACCAAAAATGTGATACGTTATTTAGAGTAAATATATTTGCCTATAATTTCAGAAAATAAATAATTTATGCATTTAGCATAGTTTAATAATTTGACGTTTTATAATAAACGCTATACTTCGTATTATGAAAATTGTGTAGGCCTGCTTGTGCTTAGTGTTTATGTCTGTTTTCAGATGCCAGCCCATTCTTATATATTTAGTTTTTATTTATTATTTATCTGGGAGGTCTGACAGTGTTTCCTGTTTTTAAGACTATTAACATCAGTCTAGGAAACCTACCGATGTAGCGCGTCCGTTTTTGTCATTTATGCTTTATCAAAATGATATAAAGAAACCGTGCGCCATTGTTTACCTAAAATCAGTATTTCTATGACAAAGTTCATGACTGCTTATAGCTAATTTTATATTTTAGTGGTTAATGTAGCCTAGATTACGACAATATTATTGGTTTGTGACAATATACACATTTAACAAGCACAATGGCAATAATTCAACGGCATATAAAGATAACATTTAACTATTCTTGCGCATTTTCATTGCATCCAGTTCTGAAGCAGAGATAATATGATACCCTTTATAAGTGCATTTAAATTCTGCAAACATGTGCATATTTATTTATAGCGAATATTACAGTCTACAATAAAGTCCCCAATCATTTTATAATGATGCACTGGCCTATTGCATGTTATGCCTGAGTGAAGATGTACGTATTTTCAAAGCCAATTTTTAAAAGCGTTTGCAACGCTATAAATATAAAAAATGATACATAATATCTAAAATGGTACAAAAACATAATAATACACTCTGTACATAATGAAAGAGCTGCAATAATTGGACAAAACAGAATGGTTGTTTAAACCTTTGACTTGCGCTCTTTATTTTGCTTTTGCTAATATATATATATATATATATATATATATATATATATATATATATATATATATATATATATATATATATAGGCTATATATATATATATATATATATATATATATATATATATATATATATATATATATATATATATATATATATATATATATATATATATATATATAAACGTATACCCCAAATCCTTATAATGATAATTTAAATAATGTCATAAAATACACGGACTGGCTATGATTTAACAAGTGGGCCTAAAAGGTTTATTTTATTTTATTTTATTTAGAAAACAAACAAAAACAAGGTATTACATTAATTATTACATAGTAATAACATTTGAATTTCATTGTGGCGTCCGACAAAAAGATCTGCGGGACAGGCAGAATCATTTGTGTCGAATGAAACATAAATCATGATAAAAAACAAACATTGAAAGGAAGAATCACAGTTTTGTGTTTAGGCAGGCGTCGGCCGGCTCTTTCTCTTCTGCATTTCGCCTCGTGAACTATGAGAAATTCCTTCTGCAGTATCTTCAGGCATTTCCTATCATGACCTTGAGTTGGAATACAAAGGTTTAGTAAACAGACTTTGCTAAATGTTATCATTTGATTTCCTTGTTCTTGCTCTTTGTTTTACAGCAGGCCTAGATATGAGTCCAAGCCTTGATTTTATGTTATCTTAAAAATTGCTTTACCAGCGTCATTTCGGCTTGGTCTTGGAACCAATTTCAAGTCCTTGTTCTAGGTGTCGCTGTTGACCACGTCTGAAACTTCAAATCATGTGTCAGTGCGCCCACGTGACGGGGAAGAGCCTGCGTCTCAAGGCCATTTTCAAATTTCATTGGTGAGAGTGTCATGTGGTTGCAGAGAGACTCGCTGGGATATACAGGGATTGTTTTGCTAGATATGTCAGCTTACAGAGGACACTTCTCTGCTTCTTAAAAAAGAAACTCTCCAAAATGTCCTTCCCCAACAGCTCTCCTGCTGCAAACACGTTTTTGGTAGATTCCTTGATTGGCGCGTGCAGGACAGATTTTTATTCCAGCAGTAACATGTACATGCCAGCCACTGCAGAAATGGGAACCTATGGAATGCAAACCTGTGGACTCCTGCCGTCTCTTGGCAAACGGGGGGAAGTAAACCACCAAAACATGGGCATGAACGTCCACTCGTACATACCTCAGACAGATAACTGGGCAGATCCGAGCAGGTCCTGCCGATTAGAGCAACCGCTCAACCAGATGCCCACCTGCACATTTTCACAAAGCATAAAAGAAGAGACTAACTGTTGTATGTACTCCGACAAGAGAGCAAAGGTCAGTTCGTCTGAGATACCCGCGTACTCCAACCTGATCCCCGAGCCATGTTCCGTTGAGAGTCCCGAGATTCCGGTCCCTGGATATTTTAGACTCAGTCAAACGTATGCGACGGCGAAAAACCCGGACTATGACAACGAGACGATGAGCCCAAACTCCACGTTAATGCAGCTGAACAGAGTGACTCCAAAGGCGCAGTCAACGCCCTTTGTCGAGGTGGAAAAGAAGCTTCCGCTCGACCGGGACACCAGGAGCTCTTCCCCGCCACAAAGTCCTGAGCCTAAAGTCAGCACGCTGGAGGAGAAGCATTGCTCAACTGAGGCGTCTGTCTCCAGCCCTGAATTGCCACACAGAGAAGGCAAAGGTGGGTACAATAAACGGATTAATCGCGTCTTGGTGTAACGAGAACGCTCTAGCATCATAAAACCCAATATAAAACACAAACAACCCGAAAGTCGTAATGTTTAATGGGAGTCTTTCTCAGGTTGCAGTAAAAGCCCGAACAGGAAACGGCGCTGCGAGGGCGCGTTAACATCAAATACCTTTTGTTGCAAGTGACTTGACATTCTTCTTTGGTCAATATAAGATGAGCCTTGGTGAAATAGACTTGCGACTTCATCCATTCAGCACGAGAATGAATATTCTTTTGATGAATAAAATAATATTCATTTGATACCTTCTGACTGAGTACAGCTCAAATACAATTTCTGGTGCAGTATATAGGCTATATTAAATATGAAAACTGCAAGTGCATTGGTTATTACATGAGGTAATAGCTTGAACAAAAATAAAAAATAAGACAAGGTCGCGTGTTAACCAAATGCAACAGATACAAAACATTCAACATATTTCAATAAAATCACGTTGTAGACATATGGTCAACACTTGAATACTGGTAAACACCGGGGGTCATTGTGTGCCGAACGACCAAACGAGGCCACATGCACTTATAGATATCTGGACTCGTGGGTTACTTCTAATAATCTGCAGATATTTAATTATGATACGCATATGCACGTCTATTTTTTCATGCAGAAAGAAACACATTCTTACAAATGTAACTGTTCCAGAAGGGTTCCATAAAATAGCCATTTTTTAAAATTATTTAGTGATCAGTTCTTAAACGAAACATGTTTTTCTTGCTGTTCAGAACATTTTGATTTAGTCTAAAGAAACCCTATCCACCATAAGGATCACCTTTCGTGGGATGGAAGGGTTCCATTAATGTTAAAGATTATTCATGGAACAATAACACAAATGAATAACCGTAATTTCCCCCGTGTGCTTGGTTGTTTGCTTGATGCTGTCTTTTTGTTTTTGCAGAATCCAAAAACGACACACCGACGAGCAACTGGTTGACCGCGAAGAGTGGACGGAAAAAAAGATGCCCGTACACAAAACACCAAACCTTGGAATTAGAAAAAGAGTTTTTATTCAACATGTACCTGACTCGGGAGCGCCGTCTAGAGATAAGCAAAAGCGTCAACCTGACTGACAGACAAGTGAAAATCTGGTTCCAAAACCGCAGGATGAAACTCAAGAAGATGAGTAGAGAAAATCGCATCCGTGAACTTACGTCCAACCTCACTTTTTCGTGAGCAGACAAACCACTGCAGATCAGAAACTTACCCCCCTCATTTCGGTCAGTCCATGCTCTCCTGTGTAATGATGACATGAGGGCAGTACGCATTGTTTTGGCTACTTTCACCTTCCAATGTTGTGATCGTTGCTAATCCTTGTCATTTGTTGCTACATTGCATTTGAAATGTGAAGCCTTGTGTAGTTCCACTATTTCACAGGGTATTAAAGTGGTGTAAGGTCTTAATTTATAAAAGAAGATGATCGAAACTGGCCGTTCCAAGCTGTTTCATTTTAGCGGGAACGGAGCAAAAATGTGGCGCCAAAAAGTCATGACTTTGGACATGAAAGCACATTCGAAAGTAAACGTCTCTCGTTCTCTCTCCAATGAAAACGTACATTTATCTGAAATAATTGCGTTTAAAGATTTCTGTATAATAGATGTTTAAATATGTCTGTATAAGTGCATGTTTGTGGCATGTGGTCAGTGGACTAATAAATTGATAATGTCATGATAGTGTTTTGGTGTAATATTTGGTACAGCGTTTCTAAACCACAGCTTAATCAAGACCATGTATCATCACAGACACACACACACACACACACACACACACACACACACACACACACACACACACACACACACACACACACACACACACACACACACATGTTTGTTTTTGTGAATTGTGGGGACATTCCATAGGCGTAATGGTTTTTATACTGTACAAATCGTACTTTCTATCCCCTTACACTGCCCCTATCCCTAAACCTACCCATCACAGGAAACATTCTGCATTTTAACTTTTTCAAAAAAACTCCTCCTGTGTGATTTATAAGCATTTTGAAAAGTGGGGACATGGGGTAATGTCCTGATATGTCACCATTTTCTGTAATACCTATGTCATACACATGTTATTATACACATTTTTGTCCTGATATGTCACAAAAACAAGCACACACACACACACACACACACACACACACACACAGATAAATTACAAAGATGGATAATTTGATATCATTTTTTATTCACAGATAAATCTGCAAATGCAAAGTAATTTCAATTGACTTTTATTTGAAGACAGAAAACTGACATTTCCATACTTTTCTGTGCATGGCCATATATTTTTTATTTTAGTACACTGTTACTTTGGATTATTTTACAGCCTACAGTTATGTTAATTATTAGCCCTATTGTTATAAAACAAAAACAAAAATATTCGAAGTGGTATGCTTCGACTACCAAAAATGGGCTGGTATGTTCGGACAAAAAAAGTGTCTCTAATTTCTGTAAACCCACAAAATAAATTATCCGAAAATGAACCCATAACCTTAACAAACTTCAAAGTCAATATCTTCGAAAATATGATACGTCAAACATCATTCGGAGTACACCAGAAGCCAAGAGGTTTGGTAGGCTATATGTGAAGTTCATTTGGCCCCATACATTCATAAACAACCTTTTGTCTAAAAGTGGTCAGATGTACTTATTTCCGAGTTTTAATACCGTTCTTCCACGCGTTTAAAAATATATATTTCTAGCATGGACCACTTGAGCACACACACACACAAACACAATGCCATATACATCTGTAGGCACACACTCAGATGTGTACAAGTGTGTGACCACAGATGGGAACACAGATTGTAATTTTGTCCAAAATTGTAACGGCAGAGCTCTCAATGGCTGCTAAGCCTCGTTGTTTTCCTGACACTAGTTATTTTCTCAAATTAAGATGAAATAGCCTAATGTTTAGTCTATATTTTATATTTCCCTTGACTTAATCTCCTTTTACACAAATTATTTATTCTATTTATAGCATATACACTTCTATTATCTTGATTATATTGTGACACAGTAACATCCGCTTTTTATTACCACTTTATTCAATTCTCGACGTAGGCCTACTAATAAGATCCGAATATTGCTTTATTATTATTATTATTATTATTATTATTATTATTATTATTATTATTATTATTATTATTATTTAATGATAAACACATAGGTCAAGACACTTTGAAATGCTAAGAGTCTGTTTTATTAAGGGAACATTAATACATAATCAAATGCACCTCATAAAATTTTTATTGATACACATAAAATACTATGACTCTCCTTTGAATAAGTACCAAAAATATACAAATGTTACTTCCTGTGTCAATCTTACAACACCTCGCCATGCAGTCAGCATGAAACCTGCGAGGATCTTAACACTAAAGCAGCGAGGATCGTTTATAAAATATGAGAATCTGCGAGGCGGTGGTGGTTCGTTGTTTTACAGCATGTTATTACATTTATTTTACGAGGACTTGCAACTCGGTACTCTATAAAATACTTTACAAGGCTAGAGTATGACATACCTTATGACGATTTTTTGCAAGATTTTACACCGCTGGAATCGTTTGTTAAGGTAATGGTGAGTGCAAATAAATGGGTGATTTAATCTGACCTTGTTAAAAAAAGAGATACAGACATATTTTAAAGCATGACGAATGCAGATAATCTGCTAGATGAGATGATAATAATACGTCTTGTTTTTTTAACACAAAATCAAACATACCGTTATCAGCGGACTGATTTAGGCTACTCTATGTATTAGTAAATATGATCACGTGATTCATGCAACCAATCGCTGGAGATGAAGGCAGCAAAAATACTATGATTGTTCAGAGGCAAGGCTTCGGAAACAGAGTAACGTTTTATATGAGTTCGAAGGGATCCAAAAATGTCGACTAGTTCAGCCCTCAGTAGCTATTATGTGGACTCTATAATGGGGCACGAGACGGAGGATGTGTACGCAGCGCGCTATGTCCAGGGTTCACACGCCGCGCCCGCGGGAGCGAGGCCGTCAGGTGTGGGGGAAAACGCGGACTTTTCTTCATGCAGCTTCGCTCCCAAGTCAGCCGTGTTCCCTGCGTCCTGGTCCTCGGTTCATCAACCATCTGCTGTGTCCGGGATTTACCATCCATACGTTCACCAGACCCATCTTTCTGACAACAGATACGTCCGCTCCTGGATAGAGCCAGTTTCAAACCATATCTCTTTATCGGGGTTTCACTCCAGCAGTCGGCACAGCGGTACAAAGACTGAAAGTTTACCCTCCTCGAAAAGGACTGAGAGCGCTGCGTTTGAAGCGGAGACGCCGGTGGTCCCCGAGTTTAGCTGCAGCTCTGTATCCGTGGAGAAAACTACTGAAGAAAGAGTCGCAGATGAGATTTCGAGCCACGGCGAAGCTAAAGACGAAAAACAGCAACAACAACAACTTGACCCAAGTAAGTAAAATGAATTGCCCTGTGATTTACAACTGTCGAACTGTCCTAAACTGGAGGTTTTACAAACCTATAAAAGTGTCCGGGCTCTTACCACTGGCCTTCATCGGCATAGTGGCCATTAAAAAAGAAAAACTTTAGAAATAATTGCATTAACGCTAATGTTTAACACCAATTACACAATATTTGAATGGTTAAATATTAAGCTCGGTTTCTGATATGGGCATGACCTTTTTTGTGGAAGTGACTCTTATGTTTTTTTACATTGTTGTTATTATTAGGCTATTATTATTATTATTATGCTTTCTTTAGCCTATTTCTTTCTTTTCAGGCAACCCTGCTGCAAACTGGATCCATGCGAGATCAACAAGAAAGAAACGTTGTCCGTATACAAAATATCAGACACTGGAATTGGAAAAGGAGTTCCTCTATAACATGTATTTAACGAGGGATCGGCGCTATGAAGTCGCACGGATCCTGAGTTTAACAGAGCGGCAGGTTAAGATCTGGTTTCAGAACAGAAGAATGAAAATGAAGAAGATGAACCGAGAGAGGAGTATTAAAGACCCTTAGTGAAAAAAGCGAGCTTCAGCTCAGCAGCCAATGCGTCCCTTTAGCATATGCTTGCATTAGGACATCACTTTTTTTTTTTGTTACTCGAGATTGAATTGGCATTCTTATATATATATATTTCACAACAATTTCTAAAACCAATTTTCCAGTGGTTCTTTCAGGTTCCGAGAATTCAGATTTGTATTTTGCACAGTAAAATCCAGCGTCAGTAGTTACTCATAAAAATCCTATAATGTCTAGAAAATTTGGATATAATCCGTGATCTGCTGATCTTTAAATATATGTCCATAATGCATGCAAACCCCACTCTTCACCCTCATGCAGCCCCGTGTAATCATTTACTGTGCCTTTCATTTCTTTTTTTTTAAAATTGGACATCATGTGTACAATCTCTTATTTCGGATTTCTCCTAACTAAACTTGTGTATTTCCCGTTGAAGCTTTTGTTGGTGTTTTAGAATCGTCAAAAAGGTCTAAATTATATAAGTAAAATCCTTTTTGTTCTATTTTATGACTCTTATTTTGCCTCCAGTGCTGTATCATGAATTTATGTGTAGACAAGCTTTGTTGAATACTCGACTCGTGCACTTACTGTGAAAAAATGATTCTTTTTAAGACCAATTTTGACAAATAATTTGCAAGTTCGTTGGCGCAATTTTCTGATATTTTGCACACCAGCGATATGAGATTATATGGTGTTATGATCTGCGACAAGACTCATTTTCTTTCATTCTGAACACAAAATAGTGATTCATTGTTAGGGAAATATTTCAAAAAACAAAACTAAAACAGTTTATGACTAGGAAAAGGTGTTGCACTGAACGTTTTTTCCCCTCAAACCTGTACCAAGAATTGCTTTAGAGCAGGAAGACACTGGGTCCAATAAAGCTATAGAAGAGCTAGACGTCTGGTCTAAATGAGTTTATGGTATAGGGCTGTAATTGCTCTTCTCTTTGAAACTAACATCACTGGTTCTTTGTGTCTGTACTTGCACACAAAAACGTAGACACTTTTTTTACGGGGCGTCTGGTCGATATATTGATTGTGAGACTAAAGCGGCATCGACCCCCCCAGTAGGCTACACGGAAAGTCACGTTTATTCTCGAAATGCATCTCCACTGTACAAACCTTAAAGCTGACAATCGTTTTAGATGTTACAACAAAATGCAACGAGATTGATTTCAGCCATGCATTCGTTGCAGCACTCATTTTAGATTATTAACAGACAGGCCTAAAAATGTATAATAGCTTTTAATGTGAATGGAGAAAAAAAAGAAAAAAGAAAAGAAAAAAGAAACATGAATGCATCCCCTAATTTCAAAGAATGCCAAATTTAACAGGGTGCACATTATTGCCACTAGAGGGCATAGTTGTTCTGTGAAAATAAAGCACTGTGTAGCCGTGCACTTCTACTGACATGAGATGAATCGGAGAGCAACACACAATAATTACTGGAGAAATGATCTAAATTCAAATTCACGGGACAAAACATTTCGGGGCAAACAAAAGCTCAGTTCTCCCAGTTTATGCATGGTTAAGATGCACCCGTAGCACTTTACAGCTCTGTTCTGAATATAACGGGTGAGAAATTAACAAAGGGATTTGGATAGAGACTGTATATCCTATCTGAGCATGGAGCACGGTGTGGGCATATCTCAGCTCAGTTTTAGTAGATAAAACATTAAGCATATAAGAATACCTACTCCTATTTTGGATAAAATTCTCTTCATGATGGTTCCGAGATCTCTGTCAAAAGTTTCTCGTTTATTAAATGAATAATAACCATAACAATTGTGTCACGTACACACACAAAGGAAATGGTGCGAGGACTCAAGTGCAGAAAAGGATATATTTATTATAACAAATAAAACATAAACTCAAAACAAAACCCACGAGGGGGAAAAACACACAATAGAATAATACAATATAAACTTAAACAAACCAACAGAATCACAGGGAGAACGGGAGACGCAGACATTACACAAGGATCCAACACAGACTGACAAACACAAGGAGATTATAAAGGGAACAAACAAGGCAGATAATGAGGGAGAACAGGTGGGGCAAATAAACCAATAATCAGATAACAAGGGCGGGGTTGACAGTAGCACATGCAAGACATGACAGAACCCACATGTGCACACAAGACAGGACAGGCATGTGACATTACCCCCTCCTTAAGGAGCGGCTACCAGACGCTCCACTAGGGACGGGCGGGAAAGACCAGGGAGGGACGGGAGGGACAGACCAGGGCGGGGCGGGAGGGACAGACCAGGGCGGGGCGGGAGGGACAGACCAGGGCGGGGCGGGAGGGACAGACCAGGGCGGGGCGGGAGGGACAGACCAGGGCGGGACGGGCGGGGCAGACCAGGGGGGCACGGGAGGGGCAGACCAGGGGGGCACGGGAGGGGCAGACCAGGGGGGCACGGGAGGGGCAGACCAGGGGGGCACGGGAGGGACAGACCAGGGGGGCACGGGAGGGACTGGAGAAACAGACAAGGAAGGAACAGACAAGGGAGGGGTCAACAAGGGACACATGAGGAAAACAAAAAGTTCAGGCACCCAGGGCGGCGCACGGAGAGCAGGACGCCTCAGCGGCGCACGGAGAGCAGGACGCCTCAGCGGCGCACGGAGAGCAGGACGCCTCAGCGGCGCACGGAGAGCAGGACGCCTCAGCGGCGCACGGAGAGCAGGACGCCTCAGCGGCGCACGGAGAGCAGGACGCCTCAGCGGCGCACGGAGAGCAGGACGCCTCAGCGGCGCACGGAGAGCAGGACGCCTCAGCGGCGCACGGAGAGCAGGACGCCTGGGAGGCGCGGTGAGAGCTGGACGCCTGGGAGGCGCGGTGAGAGCAGGACGCCTGGGAGGTGCGGTGAGAGCAGGACGCCTGGGAGGCATCTCCGGCCCAGCGGCGTCCACCGGAATGCGATCCACCAGCACAGGGACCACCGGAACACTATCCACCGGAACAGAGACCACCAGCATCGGGACCACCGGAACACGATCCACCGGCACAGGGACCACCGGAACACGATCCACCGGCACAGGGACCACCGGAATACGATCCACCGGCACAGGGACCACCGGAACACGATCCACCGGTATAGGGACCACCGGAACACGATCCACCGGTATAGGGACCACCGGCATCGGGACCACCGGAATACGATCCACCGGTACTGGGACCACAGGCACAGGGACCACTGGAATACTATCCACCGGCACAGGGACCACCGGAACACGATCCACCGGCACAGGGACCACCGGAACACGATCCACCGGCACAGGGACCACCGGAACACGATCCACCGGCACAGGGACCACCGGAACACGATCCACCGGCACAGGGACCACCGGAACACGATCCACCGGCACAGGGACCACCGGAATACGATCCACCGGTATATGGACCACCGGAACACGATCCACCGGCACAGGGACCACCGGAACACGATCCACCGGTATATGGACCACCGGAACACGATCCACCGGTATAGGGACCACCGGAACACGATCCACCGGTATAGGGACCACCGGCATCGGGACCACCGGAATACGATCCACCGGTACTGGGACCACAGGCACAGGGACCACTGGAATACTATCCACCGGCACTGAGACCACCGGTACAGGGATACTCTCCCTGGCAGCTCGTTCCTGCTCTCGAGCGAGACCCTCCACCATTGACTCAAAAGTCCCCCCATCATACATGCTCCTAAAAAGCCAGTCCATGGGCCCATCGAGCGCATAAAAGAAAAGATCCTTAAGAGGGCCCTCATTCAGCTTCAATCCCTCTGCTGCTTCAAGAAACTCGATCGCAAAACTCCTCAGATCGGTCCCATGTTGGCGGAGGGATGCTAAGGTCTGGAACCTCAGGATGCGCTCATAGTGGGAGCACGAGACAGTAGGAGCAGGTAGATGGGGCGAAATCCTCTTCCGCTGAGTCCTCGACATTGGTTGGATCCTTCTGTCACGTACACACACAAAGGAAATGGTGCGAGGACTCAAGTGCAGAAAAGGATATATTTATTATAACAAATAAAACATAAACTCAAAACAAAACCCACGAGGGGGAAAAACACACAATAGAATAATACAATATAAACTTAAACAAACCAACAGAATCACAGGGAGAACGGGAGACGCAGACATTACACAAGGATCCAACACAGACTGACAAACACAAGGAGATTATAAAGGGAACAAACAAGGCAGATAATGAGGGAGAACAGGTGGGGCAAATAAACCAATAATCAGATAACAAGAAGGGCGGGGTTGACAGTAGCACATGCAAGACATGACAGAACCCACATGTGCACACAAGACAGGACAGGCATGTGACAAATTGAGCTACAATAGTGTTGAAATGTTATACTTCTACTAAGCGAGTTCACTGCAGCTTATTTGTCTTTACGTTCTCTTTGTCATGTATTTTCTTTTTGCAATGATAGTACAATACGATCTGAATCATCAGGAGGAAAAGAACAGTCCAGAACATTTATAAATGAAAAGCCTTCACTCAAGACAGCATACGGCAATATATATATATATATATATATATATATATATATATATATATATATATATATATATATATATATATATATATATATATATATATATATATATATATATATATATATCACTGTAAAAAATATTGTTGGCTTAACTTTAAAAAGTAAGTAACCTGGTTGCCTAAAAATTTGACTTGATACAATGAAGGAAATTGGTTTAATAAATAGAAATTCAAAATATTATTGTACCTGAAACACATAAAACATTTGATAAATCATGAAATTTGGCATCTTTCACTGCGTCATCACAAATAAAAACACACACAATTATCCAATTAGCTTCTTTAAAAAAAGAAAATATTTTAATAATATTTGAATAAAGGTTTTCGATTGTCAAAATTGTTCATTGTATTAACTCAAATTGTTAATTTCAATGGACTCAGTTTTTTATGCCGTTTTATGTTTTAATCTAGACAAACATAAAGACTAACATATAAGTGCTGTCAAATGAATAATCGCAATTAATCACATCCAAAATAAAAGTTTGTGTTTGCATAATATATGGTTGCACTGTATATAATTATTATTTGAGTACACACACATGCATGTATATATTTAAGAAATATCTGCATACCGAATATAGCCTATTTATATAATTTATATCCTATACATATAAATATTTTATTTATAAATATACCACATTTTCTTTTAATATATACAAGCATGTTTGTTTATATACATAATAATCATACACAGTACACACACACACACACACACACACACACACACACACACACACACACACACACACACACACACACACACACACACACACACACACACACACACACACACACACACACACACACACACACACACACAATGCAAACATAAACTTTTATTTTGTGTGCGATTAATCGTGATTAATCGATTTGACAGCTGTGTATGTTATATATTCATGCATCTGCTACAAAACAACTAAAAGCATAATCTAGAAGTAAAGCACTTAATCTATTTTAAATATGTATTGATTGAGCTTTTGTTATAGCTGAAGTTTTAGCTGATGTAGGATATTGTTTTCTAGTTTCTAACAAAACAAAAGCGCAACCTTTTGCAAGTCTGACTTTCGCAGTGCCTAAACGGAAAAAAGAGCAAAACATAAACTTACATCTCATTTTCCTTTCCTTCCTCTCCCTCCCTGTCTGTCATGTGAGCTGGGCTATAACTAAAAGCGAGCGTGTTTCGGGGCATGCAGGATCCCCTGGCTGCTGAATTTGGCTCTGGGCCTGTTCACCACACAGGCCACACTATTCAATAACAGCAGCTCTCAATCATATCTGATTCCACTGGCATTAATATGTAACGATCTGACACCATCACTTCTCACTTTGTCGACCCTTCCCATAATACACAGGGTGAAGTATTTTCTCCTGCGGATCAACATTTCCACGAGATGCTGAACGGTAGGCATGTGCGTTTGGCGACTGGAGCAATGATTTCATCTGCTCGGGAAATCTGGACACAGAGCGCCCGTTATCAGGCGAATCCGGGGGGGAATGAGGTGTCACCGCGACCGCGCTAAATTTTACGCACACGATAACTTTCAAAGCCAGCGGGTCTTTACGACACTGCGAGAGGCCGGCCGGCCGGGTCGCTACGATACCGAGCCTGTAAATCGTCCGGTAGTGATACTGGCTCGGACCCAGCGTCCCTAAATCAGAGCTCGCCTCCGTCTCAGATGTTCACTTGGATGAAACTTCAAGGTTGTCTGCCATAAAATCTGTTTTCAGATTACTGTAACTTCCCTTTGATTATAAAGGCGTTCCCCTTTAAGCCCCACTAGTATACATTAGTAGCCTATTGCATATGTAAACTTCAATTAAAAGCATACATTTCTTTGAAAAAACACAATTAAAAAGACGTGTCTGTCTTTGGAAAAGGGTATTATGCAATACACCTAATGAAGATTCCTCAATTTTCAGAAGCACGTACACAAAAAATATGTGTAAAAAACAACCCAACATGGGTCCTTTATGGACTAACCCAGCAGTTGTTTTGTTTTAACCCAGAGATTGGGTTGTCTTAAGCAACTATTTAACCCAACCACAGGATTAAAACAACCCAATCGCTGGGTTAAAACAACCCATTTGCTGGGTTAATCAATATTTGACCCAACATTGGGTTAAAACAACCCAGCATTTTTTTTAGAGTGTATTTGTGCTTTAACTGTCCCGCAGTGACAAATCAAACTATTGCGGCACACGCTAAAAATTCAGGTTTTAACTGATTGTCCAAAATAAGATCAAAAAGCTAATTTAGATTAAAAAAAGAAAGTAACGAAAATAACGTATTTTTATCAGGCATTAATAAGGTGATTCAAAAATATTTTCTTTGTATAATCCCTATTATTTTGCGGATTATTATTATTTTTTTGCATGTAAAATCGCTATTTATTGGTAACGCGGTATAAAAACTAGTATTAGGCTATAGTATTATAAAGCTCCGTACACATAACTGCTCATTATTATCAGTCGTTTTGACCCACAAGCAAAAAAATAAAGTAAAATAAAAAATAGAGTCAAATGTGTTTAGATTTTAAACGCCGACGATTTATTATTTCCACATTTGTGCCAGGTTTCGTGCTGTGCTCGTTCGTTTCGTTTGTGAGAACCATATGTGCATTATTGCTGTTTCTAAAATAGGCTATTCATAAAGGCTATTTTAAACAAAATATTACATGCATTTCGTATATTTAGTTAGCCTGTTTAATATCTATCTGAAATGCATTATGTATTCAAAGCGTATTATCCAATACAATCTATGGTGAGCATTAAATTAGTCTATAATTGTCATGCATTTTGTATTGTTCGTCGATACTTGTTTTAGTAAGAAAAGATGTTTTTATAGCTCAAATTTAGTCGGATTTTAGACTGAACTCAAATTATTTTGCATAGGCCTATACGAAACAATGTAAACGGTTAGCGTGTTTGTAATTTCTCTCTCACTCTCTCTCTCTCTCTTGCTATCTCTTTCTCTCTCTCACACAGACACACACACACACACACACACACACACTCCCACAGACACACTCTCTCTTAGCAGATGCCTGTGACTGTATTTTCTTTGCTGAGGAAGTGCAGCTGGCTCAGTCATTATGCGCCAAAAACCAGCGGCTTTGCTGCAGCCCAGATTCCTTTTTGTTAGAAGACAATTTACAGCTTTGTAATAGATCTTTTTATGAGGCTGTTTCGTCGGTCATTGGATGCCACTGGTCATGTGCAGGACGCAAACGTCTCCGTGACCCCTTTTCCTGATTTCCCAAGCGATTTTTCCACCGCATTCTGAGGCTTAAAGGCTCCAAATCCAAATACACGGCGTTCGCATATATTCCTCTTTTCTTTTCTTTCTTTTTTTTTTTTTTTTGCCGTGCATGACTATCTGTGTTAGAGATCGAGAAGTCAAACTCGAGGCCGATTGCGCATGCTGTCAGATGCCACACGGCTGCTGCAAGAGTTGACTTTCTAAAGCAGAAATACAGTACTGGACGACTGATCCGAGGCAGGCTTCGTGAGACTCACAGCCGTGCATGAGGAAAAACATGGATTATACGGCTTTATTAGGTAAGTTTATATTTCATAACATGCTAGTGTCAGTCAGAAGATACAGAACCAGCAGGTTATTGGTTTGCGATTATAATTTCAGATTGTGACAGCAGCATTGGCAGTCTAAGTAAAACAATATCACAGTTTTTGCAGTTAAAACATAACTCACATATTTCATTTTGAACACAGACAACGTTTCCTTATGGATTGCATGATACATTGCTGTTTTTGTGGTTTTCTTTTAATGCATTTCTTTATAGATCTTACGTTTACTCGTTTTATATAAATGTTTTATTTGATCTGAAAACATGAACCTTTATGAATACATGCGTAATTCCTAATAATTAATATTATTATCACGAGTATTATTAACAGTAGTTGAAGTATTATTCAAATGAACCAGCAGTAAATCTTCAAAAATGTGTAAAATAAAAATGCAAACCTTCAAATTATGACTTTTCAGCAGTTATGTTTATGATTATTGTAAGCAGACTCGTGGATTTACAAGTCGTTAACACAAATTATACGACCGACCCGTCTTGTGAAGTTTAATGTACATGCTGACACTTATTTCGTCAATGTCACATTTAGCCACAGATTAATTATATATAAAATAATGACGCTGAATATATATTAAGCACAGTTTAAAAAGATTTCACGCACAAATTAAATATTATATATAATCACACATATATATATATATATATATATATATATATATATATAGAATTATAGATTTTATATAAAATATATTTAAAAATAATGATTCACAGCCATCCTTAATATATATCCAGACGTTGTTGTTTTATCCACAATTAATCTGTGCATTGAAATAATGATTCACAGCCATTGCTAATTTATAAAGACGTCATTATTTTAATCTACAATTAATCTGTGCATGAAAATAAAGATTCACAATATGATGTCCAAAGCTTTGGCGGACGGTGGAGGAGTTGTTGTGCGTTTTAATCTATGCCTCCCTTAATGGTGAGAATGGCGCAGTTTTTTGGGGAAGGGAGAGAGGAGCTCTGCGGGACAAAGACAGTATTTCACAGTCAGCTGACAGGCAGAGGTATTTACAACCTCACTGCAATGCGGCAAAACAGGCGAGGAGCCCAGGCGAGTCCATGCAACGAGCTGCATTAATACACTTACTTCAGAACAATGTCTCTGTGTATAGCGTTACAAACTTGAAATGCCATCGCACAGGTTACTGTTATAACAAACGGGCAATTTATAGGCTATATTATTATTTTATATTTATATAGATTTATATTTATTTTTACAGAATAATTTAATCGACTTTTTTCTCTCCACGCATTGTAGTCAAATCGCCAGACTATTTTTTTCAATGTAGCTTTTAAAGCACCAGCATTTAAAGTGTTGCCTTTTTAAAACCCAGATCGCATTAAATATGCCTACTGTCTTATTTTAAATAATAAGTATGCTCTGTAAAATATGGCAGTAGTGTAACTTGTATATTTATTGATGCATTATTTGAACATGTGTTTTATGCAAAGAATATTCTATATCTAAAATAAAAAAAATCCACACTCTAAAAACTGCTGGGTTAAAAACAACCCAAGTTGGGTTGAAAATGGACGAACCCAGAAATTGGGTTGTTTGAATGGGTCCATTCACTGGGTTCAAACAACCCGATTTCTGGGTTTGTCTTATTTTCAACCCAACTTGGGTTGTTTTTAACCCTGCAGTTTTTAGAGTCTATTTCCATATGAGCAGCTGTTGGAGAAAAAAAAAAAAAAAAACACCAGACAGACGGAACACCTATGCAGTGTGTGCTTCGGTCGGCAGGCGGCGCTGTTGTCTAACACTCTGGCACTTGCTTGTCTGCGTTCTGCATCTTTGTCCTTGAGCTCATTTCCTGTGACTGTGATTGGTTGTCGCAGTCATGTGACACAACCATACAGCTCTCTTATAACTGATCCAAATGTTCATTTTTAGAACGAAATAAAAATAATACTTGCAGGAACTGATTAATTAGAATAATTGTACTTCGCTTTATTATAAATATTTTATTTAATTATTGATTATAATTAAATAATTGTCATGTTGACATAAAGTTGGTTTACTTTATAGCCTAATAGATTACACTCTAAAAAATGCTGGGTTAAAAACAACCCAAGTTGGGTTGAAAATGGACAAACCCAGACACTGGGTTGTTTGAATGGGTCCATTCACTGGGTTCAAACGACCTAATTTCTGGGTTTGTCCATTTTCGACCCAACTTGGGTTGTTTTTAACCCAGCATTTTTTTAAATTGTATACGGCGATCAAAAATATCAAAATATCATTACAAAATATGTGTTTAATGCACTTGCATAACATATTAAAACTAACAAATAGCATATGTAATGTAGTTTGTAAATTAAATGTTTAATTCCGTAAAAAAAGAAAGAAAATAGGCCTAAAAAATGCTGGGTTAAAAACATCCCAAGTTGGGCTGAAAATGGACAAACCCAGAAATTAGGTCGTTTGAACCCAGTGAATGGACCCATTCAAACAACCCAATTTCTGGGTATGTCCATTTTCAACCCAACTTGGGTTGTTTTTAACCCAGCATTTTTTAGAGTGTAATCTATTAGGCTATAAAGTAACCCAACTTTATGTCAACATGACAATTATTTAATTATAATCAATACTTAAATAAAATATTTATAATAAAGCTAAGTATAATTATTCTAATTAATCATTAGCATTTTTTTAGAGTGTGATAAAAAAAATCTCAGAGGTGAGAACATTTCTCTTAGCAGTAAATGTTGTAATATTCTGTGCCGAAACTTCCCCGATAGACATTTGTGACTTTACATAAATCGACATCCCGCCATATGGCGCTATTTATTTTCCTCTCAAAAAAGTAGAGTCAGAAAAATATCCCCATTAGTTCACACGTCAGAGATTTCACAAACACCTCATTTGCCCTCGAGTGAACGAGCAAACTGAAGCAACACACGAAATACTACACCAAATAAATCTATAAATACTACAAAAATATATTTAGCAGACATCAGTCTTCTAGGATCCAAGAAATAAACTGTGGTGTGTTTCCCTCTGAGTGCAGTGAATGCGTGTCTTTATTTCCTCCTGAGATCAGAGTAATCGCCATTATTGAATAAGTGCAACTTTCAGGATTATTTATGGCACCCGCGCGCTGTCATGAATGGCTGTGGGGAAGCACGTGATACCATTAAACTTTGTTTTATGGCCAGGGAGTTGACAAGCCAAAATATAATTCACATTGTATATTAGAAAGGTCCCTCAGACGGTCTAGAAAAGATCCCAGTGTCGCTGCGGAGGAAAGAGGCTCCCCGCTCGTTTTGATCATGGATATAGGAACTTGTCGAAGCGCTTTACGCGCCGCGCCTGCTTCTGGAGGTAAGCTCGTCTTCTTCAGTACGCGCGTCGCTGAACTTGTGCGGGTTTGAATTGTGCCATGATGTTTACTGTAGTCTCACACACTACTGGTGATCCACCAAACCTGTGATATGTGAACTCCTCTTGTGTCGTTGTGTACAGTTTTGTGTGGTTGGATAACCAAGGAGAGAAAAAATAGGTTGTGATGAAGGTGACGTAAATGTCATGCAGGCTTTGGTGCAGTTGTGGCGCCACGTTACGAAAGATTTTTTTTCAGGGCTTAGCCTGCATGCATGACTAAAATGATGATTATTATTATTATTATTTCAAGAAGGTAATATATATATATATATATATATATATATATATATATATATATATATATATATATATATATATATATATATATATGTTTTAATTTCTTGAAAAAAAATAATTTCATATATATACACACACACACTCACACACAAAATGTTTTATTAATTGCTTTAGTAAACTAGTCTACTTATTAAATGTGACTTTTTTTCAATTACACTTTGGCCTGTATTGAGCGTTGTCTTTTAAGGGAACTTGAGTTCACTTTTTTCTTTTGTTGCATTGAATTTGCAAATTATTGTTACTTAAATGCTCATTTTATGTAGCTCGCTTTGTCGTTATTAGATTGTGTGCCATTCCTTTTTTTACAGAGATCAGTCGACACACGCGCTTTCGTGACTTGTGAGTGAACTCTAATTTCTGGGTTTCATTGACGAGCTCTCTAGCGCCCCCAAGCAAAGGAAAATCATTTTGGCCGTAAACCATTCCTACTTTACATTAATTTTCATCTCTGACTGTTTAGATTAGTCAGAAAAACATCGAAAGTCCTTCTCGTTTAAGCCTGAATTAAATGGTCTGATTTCAGAATCGCAGAGATGCGCTATTTCATGGTCATGCTATAAAGGGAAATGTAAAATACGTAATTTCCTCACTGGTTTCCAAACAGAAAATTTAAGTATAAATAACGAAATTATATATTAAATATTTTTTTATTTATTTAAATCAAACTATATGAGATTTAAAATATAGCACATATAAGCCTAGCATGTATGTCTACGAAGAAAAATTAAGATACTCTGTATTAAAAGTTTAAAAAAATAAGAATATCTTTAATTCGTTGATAGCCAAAATGTGGCAAATTCCCCTGTGCGTTGAAATGATTTATCAAACATAAATTAAGCATAAAAACGCCAATTAGTAGGAGAATTGCCGTCTCAATTCACAAATCTGCACACAAAAATGAATCTAACTTGGTTAACGTTGGGGGGGAAATAATAATAAAAACGGCTAATATCACGGGAACCCCTATGTGCATGCATGCGAATTAAATATCTATAAAAATGGAGGTATTTTAACTTAAAATGAGAAGTGAGGCTCTGCTTCTTTTGTTCATCAGTACCTCGGCTTTGACCCGAATGAACACGACGCAGAGCGAGGTGAAGCACGGGTCACGCTGTCTAACAAACTCAAATAAAATACACAAGATGACAACGCTCATCTTCCGCATACACACACAAACTAAACCATATAATCAACAGCTAACATCAAGCATGAGTGGCCTGGGGAAAAAGTAGAACGTATATTGACATATTTTAATCACCAGACTTTATTATTATTATTGTTGTTGTCGTTCTAAAATTCTATAATTCATCTGTAAGTTCTAAAAGCATAACGCATATCGTGTATCAAATTTAACAGACTAATCACATTTTTAGGAAACGATGGCAAATGCCCATGAAAGTTCTTTTCATGGGCATTTGCCATCGTTTCCTAAAAATGTGTTTACTGTAATGATAAAATAAAATAAAAAGATAATTATTCCTAAACTTGAAAACGTTGAGCGTCCTTAATTCTCACGTGTTTTATTGGTTCCGAAGGTAATTGTATCTCGGCTCTGGCGACCGGCTGCGAATGACCACAGGAGCTGCTTATCAGAGGAGGTCATGTATTATCCATGAACTTTTCTCCTTTTTCCGCTACCGCTGTCGCCTTACCAAAAATAATGAAACTTCGTGATGTGTGTTGTAAATGATTCAGCTTGACCCCTCGACCTTTAGCCTTCCTTTATATGCTTTTTCACGGCCCACAGTTTTAAGGCTACCTGATCAATGTGACTGCCATGCTAGCATCACACTTGGCTCGAAAGACCTCAATTCTGTACCTGGATGAATTTACAATCATTTGTATGTTGTGTTGTTAGAGATACAGAATGAAAAATTAATCGTTTTATTGGTTAGATTTGTAATCTTTAAAGATATGAGCGCAGGATCGGAGAAATGGAGCTGCGGGCCTGTGCCTGAAGATTTTTTCCCCTTGTTAAACATTAATAATAGAGTAAGCTTTTGCAAAAGCAGTGAGCGTTTTTTAATCAATGCAACCCTTGATGTTTGAGCTAGAACGGTTGTGATAACGGCTTTATTATGTATATATTCTGTCTGTTTGCTGAGCGAACACATGCCGTCGTCTATATATACCCTGTAGAACCGAATTTGTGTAAAAAATGAGTCACAGATTCGATCCTAGGGGAGTATATGGTCGATGCAAGAACTTCGAATAAAACTTTGTCTTATTTGAGTGCTCGACCACTGAATGTTTTTGCCATCTAACGTAAGGCGTAAGGGGGATATATGTAATTTCTTAAATGTGCGCTCCCATTCGCACAGTGAAGAGCATCAAATGATACGCATATCATGGCATAATATGATTGTGTGGAAAAGCTTTGATCAGTCTCTATCAGTGCACGGTGATGTGTGTATGCGCTTCTACCTGCTCTCACTGAAACAAGTCTCTTTGACCTCTTGTACAGCGCTTAAATCACACTCAGTGTCGGCATATGCATAGAATAAAATATTTGGCTACACTTATAACTATTAATTATGTATAACTGTATGCAACTAAACCTAAACCAAACCGTAATTTGTCCTTGTTACAGTGTAATTATACAATTAAGTATTAAGTAATACTATACAATTAGGGTTATAGGGTTTGGTTTAGGGTTAGTTGCATGTAGCTATTTATAATTGTCTGTTATTATTACATGCAACATTTGGACACTGTACAATTAAGTGTTGCCGAATTATTTTATTGTCACGAAATTTTGTGCAATAAAATCGCTCCTCTTATTATACAGATAACCTTAGCAATATTTTGTATGAATGTTAACCAACTTTGCGCATCGCTCCCTGCGGTGATTGTCTTTTCTGTGGTGTTTGATTATTGATTGGCACGCGCATTGATGAAGCAGGGCGCCCTATACAGCGAGCTGAAAGGATGAGGAGCGCAGGAATGATGAGACTCCAGTAACTTCTGACTGACCTCTACATGACAAAGACGCTCTCCAGCGATTGTCTGCTGGCTTTATGTGGCTCTTTTTGTGCCTTAGACCGTTTTTTATCTTTTGTCCTGTTTTGTTTATTACCACTCAAAATCCCTGGGTTGAGTTTGATTTAGCTTAGTTGAATATTAATTTAACAAATGGGCTTCATGCGCATATATGTGATGCAAAAATATGCTCTAAATAAATGCTGGGTTAAAAACAACCCAAGTTGGGTTGAATGATGGACAAACCCAGAAATTGGGTTGTTTGAATGGGTCCATTTACTAGGGTTCTAAACAACCTAATTTCTGGGTTTGTCCATTTCCAACCCAACTTGGGTTGTTTTTAACCCAGCATTTTTTAGAGTGTGTTTTGTTTTAAATTTTTATAATAATCAAATGTGTGCACTCTTGGGGTTCTGCAAAGAACCTTTCAGTAAACAGTTCTTAAAATAATCTTTTGTTTTCTTTCTTACACTCTAAAAAATGCTGGGTTAAAAACAACCCAAGTTGGGTTGAAAATGGACATTGGGCAGAAATTGGGTTGTTTGAACCCTAGTAAATGGACCCATTCAAACAACCAAATTTCTGCCCAATGTCCATTTTCAACCCAACTTGGGTTGTTTTTAACCCAGCATTTTTTAGAGTGTAGAATCATATAAAGAACCTTTTGTGGAATGGAAAGATTCTATGGATGTTGAAGGTTCTTCATGGAACCACTGATGCCAATAAAGAACCTTTATATATAAGAGCCTTATTTTTAAGAGTCTGGGATCCTCCCGTGGGATAATGTGCATGTGCATTTTTCCCCCATTCCTGCACAGACCGGGTATTTAATCAACTAAATTTAATATTACATTGTTACCATCCTAATTGAGAGATAATGTGAAGTTTGTGAAATTCACTACTAGGTGTGCACAGCTTCTTCTCGGTTGATGAAGCCCCTTCACCTCGATTGGCCGAGCTGGTCACATGGTAGCCTAACTTTATTCAGTTGACAGCAAGTAGGAGGGCTTTATGGAGGGAGGAAAAAAAGACAACTCGAGAAAAATTAGTATTTCCTACCTTCAGAAATTAATGGCCATGAGTTCGTACATGGTGAACTCCAAGTATGTGGATCCAAAATTTCCTCCTTGTGAGGAATATTCTCAGAACAGCTATATACCTGAGGAGAGCCCGGGCTACTACAGCCCGTCGCAGGACACTGATTTCCAGCATCCCGGGATCTATTCACGGCCAAACTACTCTGAGCAGCCTTACAGTTGTAACACTGTCCAGGGCTCTTCGGTGCCGCCGCGGGGTCATGCGCAGGAGCAAGCCGGCCACCCCAGCCCCTTCCCCGCACAGACAGAGCAGTGCCCCGCGGTCCAAATATCCGGACCGAAGACTTGTGGACAACAGCAAAACACAAAGAGCCAGAACGGGATACCAGCCAAGCAGCCTGCTGTAGTTTATCCATGGATGAAGAAAGTGCACATTACCACGGGTAAGATTCGCTCTCTTGTAGGCCCGTCCTGTTCTGCTGTTTTAGTCACAGTTAAAATCATTCAGTGAAATATTTATGGGTTCCTCTGAAGGGGCCGCCAATTACACCAGCCATAAATTTTTATTGCTTAGGAAATAGGCCGCTAGCTGTGTTGGGCACTATTGCAGTAGCGAGAGTCCACTTGGCCCAAAGCTTTGCACTGAATAATTTAGCAAGGATAAACTTTTTTAAACACATTCACCGAAACTCCGAAATTACACGAGTACTACAGAGTTTGTGTTCGAAGAAAATATTTCTTGTGAAAAGTTCAGACATTAGGAAGCGAATTGCTGTTTAACTTAAATACTTGAGTTTAACACAAAGTGTTTTTTCGCCTTTCTCAGTGAACCCGGATTACACAGGACCCGAACCCAAACGTTCTCGGACAGCCTACACAAGACAGCAGGTTCTCGAACTAGAAAAGGAGTTTCATTTTAACAGGTACCTGACGAGACGGCGTCGCATCGAGATCGCGCACACCCTGTGTCTCTCTGAGCGACAGATTAAAATCTGGTTTCAGAACAGACGAATGAAATGGAAAAAGGATCACAAACTCCCCAACACGAAAGGAAGATCGGCGTCGGTTGGAAATCAGCATGCACAACACGCTCAGAAGGACAGCCAGACAGAGATCACAACTTTATAAGTGGATATCTCTCTCTCTCCCTCCCTCCAGATGTACAGATGAACTGTATGTAATAGACAATGCTTCGTTTGACATTGCATGGTAGCAAATCATGACATGTTGGGTACAAGTGCCAAATAACT
This sequence comes from Pseudorasbora parva, assembly GCF_024679245.1. Taxonomy (NCBI): domain Eukaryota; kingdom Metazoa; phylum Chordata; class Actinopteri; order Cypriniformes; family Gobionidae; genus Pseudorasbora; species Pseudorasbora parva. The sequence continues at coordinate 7,605,870 of NC_090176.1, read as the reverse complement.
GAGAGCCAGAAGCACACACACACTATGACTAAAGGCAGTGTGAAAACTGCTATGCGTTACACATTGCAATTTCTTTGTAACTCAAGAGGATTTGATGGTTCACGTGCCACGACGAGGTATAGTAGAACGTCAGAAGCTCACGCTATTTTATACACACTTGCCAAATTTGTTGGAGAGCATGGTTCTTTTTAGTGGCATTATTCACAATTAAAGAATCTCTGTATTTAATTTCAACCCTTTCCTCTTTTTAAACGCATTGTGGCAATTTTACGCCTATGGCGCGTCAGTTTATCTTAACTTAATCATTAAAGCAAGGCTATGTCCAGCGTATAATAAATTATTGTTTTTTTTTGTACTTAAATCAACTGGGTGCAAGTAATAAAAACAAAATAAAACTAGTTAAATCGTTGCCTGGGAAATTATTTATTTGTAGACTGAAGAGCTGAAGAAACCCTCGCGTACTGCGCGCGCCTCATTAAAGGTTTACTCTCTAAAAGACTATTTCAGTCAGGTCATTTTTAACTTCTTCGTATTATTTTTCAGAATTTCGTTATTGTTGTTTTACAACTGTTTATTGCGGTATTTTAATGACATGTTTAATCCAGAAAAAAAATTAAATAATAATATCCCATGCCTTACTTCACTATAAATCCCGCTCGACATCAACATAGCGACAAATAAAGATTTGTCTGATTTTGATACTACCTGAAATTCTTGAAAAAACAGCTTTTAATGTTGCATTTTTCAGACACGTTTAGCCCTCAAGATGTTTGAACCTTTTATTTATTAATATAATGTTAAAAGCTTTATGTTCTACGTGAACGCGCGTATCCGTTCCATAATTATCCGTTTTAAGGTTCTTATATATGTGTATATATTCCTGTATATTGTGCATATTTTCTACAGGCATATTTTGCAGTTATTAAATAAATATAATGCAGAGAGGTTTCACCCAAACTGCGTCATATTGTGTTGTAAACTAAACTCTTGAGATAGGAAAAAACACGTTTGATCGAGCACTTTCATACACATTGTTATTTTGTAAAGGGATTGGTGTCGAATCTGGAAGTGGTTTTCCAGCAGTGATTAAACTTAGACGCTCTGCTATCATTGTGGTCTCTTTGTCTCCTTAAACAAAAACACGAGGCGCACATGCACTGCGAAGGAGTCTTCACACTGATGCCTTCACGTTGTGAGCATGAAAAGGTATTTTTACAGAAGTTCAACAAAAGCCTCGCGGGCAGGTTCATCCAGAGGACAGAGTTTCTGTTGCATTAGACGCTTTTGAGCCGCGAGCACTGACCTCTACACTCGTGACCTGATGGACCTTCAGCCGCTTCTCTCTGACGCCTTTTGCACACAGATGCGCCAAAAATCTGTGTGCTCTGTAGTAATATTTGCTTGCTTTATACATGATTATTTGCCAGGCTGGGTGTATTTGTACGTCCTCAGAATCCCACATATTAAAAACATGATTATGCTGCATCTAACAACGCGTTATGTTGCGTTGCGATCATGATGAAACCCACAAATCATGAATAAACCACCATATGTGTTTTACTTCATCAAGCGAAATATATCATGTCAAAGCGTTATTGATAAACTGTTCGCATAGGTTCGCCTGCTCTTCATTGAGAGAGAATTATGAGCAAGCAGTACTATGGTTATTTCTAAAAGCAATTTTATAATTTAAATATCGATCAAATTAATCCCAGTTCTCAATCAGCACTGTGTGCTTGGTGTGTGCGTGTGTTTAGCTATAGGCTACTATTGTGTAGCAAACCCTAAATATATTTTGGGATATTCTTACCCAGAAGTGAGCTAAACCTGATACAATCTCCAAAAAAGAGGTCTTGTGAGATTTTGTCAGGATTAGCTCATTATTCTTATTTAAAAACTGTATAGCAATATAGTAAACGAAGTTTGTGGGTTACGATTTGGTTATATTATTTATAACTAGCTGTATGAAAAAATAAAATAAGTCTATTCCATTTTGACAGTGTAGTTAACGCTTGCTCTTGTGTGTATGTGTGTGTGTTCCGTGTCTAGTCTACTTAACCATATCTTGGGAACAAATTTGTACCCAGAAGTGAGCAAAACCTGACAAAATCTCCAAAAATATCCCTTTGGGCCGTACTCATTTGTAAAACAGGTATAAAAAAGTAATTTAGTTTTGTTTGAAAATGTGAAAATGCAGACAGTTTTATTTTTATTTTTATGATGGGTAGGTTAAAAAGCTAGTAAACCTGTGTGTGTGTGTGTGTGTGTGTGTGTGTGTGTGTGTGTGTGTGTGTGTGTGTGTGTGTGTGTGTGTGTGTGTGGTCCTGCTATATCCTACATTGTGGGGACCAGATGTTCCCACAAAGATAGTAATACCATTCATTTTTGACCTTGTGGGGAAATTTTTGGTCCCCATGAAGAAAGCAGATAATAAATCATACTAAGTGATGTAAAAGTGTAGAAAGTTTTGAGTGATGGGTAGGTTTAGGGATAGGGTTAGTGTGTGTGTGTGTGTGTGTGTGTGTGTGTGGGGGGGGGTTTTGTGACATATGAGGACACAAATGTGTATAATGACATGGGTATGACACACTTATTACAAGGGGAGGGTGAAATATGAGGACATTGGCCATGTCCCCACTTTTCAAAATGCTTATAAATCATACAGGATGAGGTTTTTGAGAAAGTAAAAATGCAGAATGTTTCCTGTGATGGGTAGGTTTAGGGGCAGTGTGTGTGATGGGTAGGTTTAGGGGCAGGGGTAGTGTAAGGAGATAGAAAATATGGTTTGTACAGTATAAAAACCATTACGCCTATGGAATGTCCCCATATGTCACAAAAACAAACATGGGTGATGGGTAGGTTTAGGGATAGGGATAGGGTTAGGGTGTGTGTGTGTGTGTGTGTGTGTGTGTGTGTGTGTGTGTGTGTGTGTGTGTGTGTGTGTGTGTGTGTGTGTGTGTGTGTGTGTGTGTGTGTGTGTGTGTGTGTGTGTGTGTGTGTGATGGGTAGGTTTATGGGTAGAGTTAGTGTAAGGATAGTGAAGATACAGTTTGTGCTATGAAAAGGCCCCTTATAAAACATGGAAGTGTGTGTGTGTGTGTGTGGTTGGAGGGAGGGGGAGGGGAGGAGAGAGGAGAGAGAGAATGTTTGCTATTATTTTACAAACTTGTTTAAAAAAGTAAACGTGTATATAATTTAATGTAATATTACCAATGCATTGAGACACTTCAGCGAGACAGAGAGAGAGAGATAATAAGAACAACACACACACACACACACACACACACACACACACACACACACACACATATATATATATATATATATATATATATATATATATATATATATATATATATATATATATATATATATATATATATATATATATATATATATATATATATATATATATATATATATATAAAAGCCTGGTGAAAACGCAGGGGATCTCTCCATTGTCTTTCAGTCCGGCAAGGCATTCTGAGTATTGACCTGGATGTCTGAACAGAATAAATGGGAGCCATACGCGGTTCCATTTGCAATGACTCTGCACCGACTACCGCCGCGCTCACAATGCTTCTCAAACGGCCATTTTTGATTTCCAGCTGTTCGGTGAAAATGTCTTCGCCCATCGAGACAACCCGTTAAGATAAATCAAACTGCGCTGTCGACATCCCAAGATAGAATTCGGTATATGGTTCCGTTCTGTATCTTTTTTGTTTGACCACGTGATTGTCTAAATAATTAATGCAGCACGTCCCCTAGAAACACGGCATCGTCATTAATCGCGAGGACTCTATCAGACTTGAAAACTGAAGAGATCCAAGAAAATAATATCCAAACGGTCCTGTATCTCACGCCACCGCAACCTGCACATTCGCACAGCTTTCCAGCCAATGGAAGATCGGTAGGTAAACATTTAAGATTAATACTTGCAGTGAGACATCGAATAAACATAACTGTCAGAATTTTGATAAATGGTGTCCTTTGATTCGGTCTTCTTCTGGGAGAGACTGAACAACTTCAAGCTCATTGTGATTTTTTTCTTCTTTTCTTAAATAGCTTCAGCATGGAGCATAAACCTAGTGTCAATAAATAAAATCAGTCCAGTAACAGCACTTTTACTTTTGAAGCATGAAACGCAGACAAGGAAATATTTTCTCATGGAGGCTAATGTTATATTGATGCGTGTGTGTGTGTGTGTAAGAAATGTGAAGTCCAGTGCGATAGTGTTTAGCGCTTAGCCGCCAGGGCTTTAACGAAGGCCTGTTTGTGATTTATTATCCGTCCGAGATGCTGTTCTTCAGTGGCGAGCATTTGTGTTTGGTTTGATAAAAAGGACACAAGTTTGAATTCATTGCAGAAGTCATCGTATAGTTATTGACGAGAAGTAATGCCTGAATAAGTGGATCACGACAAACATTAACAAAACAGCAAATAACACAAAAATACATGCATCCAAAAACATTTTCACTGGTGTCTAAAAACTCCACAATGTCCACTCGTGTTTAGTAATGGTGCATTGTGATCGTAGATCTATCCATGAAGTGTTTCGAGCTGTTGGAGAGGGATGACGGTGATCTGCATCGTTGTAAATCATGCTCAGTAATTCCTGAAAGGGTGAGAGGCTGTTGGGGGCCGGGCGTGGACTGTAAATCTTTCACTTTTATTAGCCCGTGAACATATGCTGCAAGGGGAGAAGACTCGCATCCTCTCCTCAGGACAATCCTGCGCTCGGCCGCCTTCCCAATCGCTTCATCTCCATCTAGCCGTCCAGCTATACATATCCATACAGCACAACCATAAAGCAAGCATTCTGCCTCACATATAACATAAACGAGTTGCATTTAAACGATAAAATTCTGTTATATGTTAAAAATAAAAAACAAATAAAAAAAGGTATGCATTTTCGAAGCAATTAGAAAACACAATACAACAAAAATGTATTTAATGCACAACTATAGACTCTTAAAAATAGAGTTTATTTATTGGTATCGATGATTCAATTCCACAAAAGGTTGTTTAGAGGGAAAAGGGTTCTTCAGATTTGTAGAATGTCCTCCACACTAAAAGGAAAAGTGTTCTTTGGGAAACCGAGAACGGTTCTTCTTTGGCACTCATTTGGAACCTTTATTTTTTTTCTTAAAGAATGAGTAGCAAATATCTAAACATTGAAAGTACCTATTTTTACACTTCGCACCCACGCGTGAATCAATACACACTCTTGCTTTTTGAGAAGAACAATATAGAATTTGGGATGATTTTGATAAATCTCTCTGGCTGACGAGGTCATACATTGCTGTCATTGCCTAAACCATAATAGTCAAACAATATTTCAGTGGTTTCTTGCAGCCTATAATAAACGGGGTTCTCTTCAAAACAGCGAGCAAAAAGTAACAAATACATATTTGATCATCTTCATCTTGAATACAAAGAAAGATTCACAATGCTGCTACTTTCAAAGCTGGTCTGATCCGCAGGCCCACAACACTGCGATAAATAACAATACAAATAAAAAATACATAAAAACAAGACATGGTGGAGTGAAAACAAAAATGGAATGATTCGCGGATTATCCGATGATCTGTACGTAATGATAAAACGAATATATTTGCATGCTTCATTTTGTACGTTTGTTTTTATTAGGCTATTCCTGGGTTTCAAGGCCATAATAAACAGCAATAGCCTTAATGATACACTCCGATTCAGTGGCGGAGATCTTGTGCAAAATCATTGCACAGTGATGTGCGGCTGGAGGGAATGTTAGCGCTCTTGCTTTTAAAATGTATTTGTGAGGTGAAGCTGGTTGGAGTAGCAGTCTCAATCAGGACAATCTGCGATCCGGATCACGTGAACAAATATGCTTGTATTTTAAGGCAGCGCCTGTATTTGTCACGATAAGGTTTCCGAAATATACTAATGTCGACTCGTTCGGTGAGCCTGCCTCTGTAAAACGTTCATTTTTTTTTCCAATGGGAGGTTGATTGCTAGTAATATTTCGTTTTGGAATAAGAAGACCTTCTTGGCTTTTTATTGGTAGCTGAGTGAGTGGCTCCCATTCTTTCGGGAATACTGTCTGCATTGGTATATGGAAATGCCTGGAAAAGCGCGAGATCAGTTTTAAGACAGTACTGTCTATAGACAAAGGGTGAAGGATATATCCGAGCAGCGGTACTGAGAGATATTGAGACTAAGAAGCACGGCTATATAATAAATTGACATCACAGGTAAGCAATTGCACGGCAAAACGTAACCTTTAAGCGTGGGTTTACATTAGGCCGGCGTAAAAATATGATTTATTCCATTCAAAGCAGCTGATCTTTATTAATGTCATCGCCTGCCAACTAAGCAAGTACGATTTGAAGACAGAGAGGTAAAACTGCGGGACTAGTTTTCATCTTTGCATAACCTTGTCTATTTCTGCCATTTAGTATGTGGGCTAATTTCAGTCTTTTAGAGTTGCTTTTTCATTTTACACATTCTGGTAGCTGAGTTAGCCACGCACAGAATAAAACATCTGTGTCATACATTGTGAGATCGTTAATCACTTTAATTTGTTTTATAGTCAATGCGATGTTAGACATGACATATGTGGGCTAGGGTATTCTTTAAACATCCATGTTTTCATACTTTTAAATCGATCTCTGTGATTTAGATTGTAATTTAAACTAAATGTATTAGGATTCAAACACTCTAACATCGCATGCATTTTGAATGGAAAGCACATTTCGCATGCAATATAAATTCATTTAAGATGTAAGAATGATTAAAGACGTAAAGTTGATTATTTTCCCACATGAAGCAAAAGCATGCTATGCAATGGAAATCTAGATGTTTGAAAACTGACCTAATGCTTATACGATTAGATTTGAAGACCTATTGTGATGTTTTAACTATTCCCTTCTAGCATTATTTTTTTTCTTTCAAATTTAATTTAAGCCCGTTTTGCAACTGAGCTCTATTATTAGCCTACAAATAAATAACAGATTTTCAGACAGCGCTTTTAATTTAAATGCACTTCACAAAACATTCAGTTCTGTCCTTGCATCCTTCTTCATTTCGCAATATCCGACAAAGACGTATTTATTTTCAAAATCTGCTTGATTTGTGAGATTATTTTTTTCTCACTACGCTGGCATTAATATGCACAGTCGTACCATTACAGAATTCACTAGGGCCTAAATTGATTCTACAAAAGAGATGCATGCAAATTATATAAATAAATGCATAGGCTATATTTACAGACCGACTTCCAGAGTCCATTATTTTATACCGCCTATTGTTCTATTATGAGTACCAAACTTACCGTGGGAGTGCGTGGGCGAAAACACGGTCGCCTGATAAAGGCAGACCATGTTCGGCTGACTTGTTCGCTACATTTATCCTATTAAGACTTTGAACGTGACACACAGGTTTCACAAACACAGGCTACGCGCATTCTCTAGTTTTCGATACATTTGCCAACGCCGAGGTCCATCGCCAAATAACAATCATAGTAATAGTACGATTAATCCCAAAGCCTAGTTGAAAGGTGTTGTCCTCGTCTCATGTTTTCGACGAAAAGGATTTTCAGAGTGAAACAGAAACAGGTCGTCTGTCTGGTAGGATGAGGATAAAAATCTGGTCTTCAGGCTCGCGCTTGGTTTTAAAATAAGCGGTGAAAAAGTTGTGTGGTGTGGATTGCATTGCATTGTGACTTGAGTCCCTTCCGTCCGTTGTTCATTAATCAGTGAGTTATTGGAGAGGAAGCCAAAGGTCACCCAAAAGGCTTATGAGTGCTAAATATTTTGGCCAGCATCTCTTTGTGTAAAATCGCTTATGTCGGGTTTTTTCCCTCTCTCTCGCTCTCTCATGCAGCTACATCTTTGGCTGCTCTTAAACCCAGTCCAATCTTGCAGGGGCAAAATAAATTCGTTCAATAAAAAAAATGGGACATCATGTAAAAATGTATAAATGTGTGGCCTTATCGCTGATGGCCGAGAATTCATATCCAGGATGTAAGACTCAATGATAGTCATTTTGCAAACATAACACAAGTACGGTAACGCATAACACTTATTATTAAAACAGGGAACTGGAAGAAAAGAAAAAAATTAAATAATTTGTATTCTTTAGGTCGCCGTATAAATTATGAAGACTGCTTGAGGAGAAAGAGAGGAGAGAAAACCACAGATTGCGGTAAGATATATGTCTTCTAAATATATTTAAGTTTGCACTGAAATTAAACAATAGCCTAGCATTTATTACTCATAACCTGCACTGTACGATCTTGTGACCATTTCATAGCTTGCAAAATAGCCCATTAAGAAAAATACGTGCTTTTTGTATAAATCCAAAAGTCTTGTGGCGCTTTAAGCTTAAAATATTAACAATTTCACTTCATTATTTAGGCTTGGTCTTTCAGTGCAATTTCAGCGAAAGACTAAACAAAAGATTTACATGTAAGACAAAGTATTAAATTCAAAAGCAGTGTTATCTCGTCTATATAAAATAAAAATAAAACAAAATAAAACAAACAATCACGCAAACAAATAAAAATCCCCCCAACATTTCCATCCGTTCTTCTTAATTTAGCGTATCCTTTACTTAAAATCCACAGCTATCCGCGCAAATGGTCAAAGTGTGTCCCATTACAAGTAGTTAAAGGACGTTGAAGACAAGAGTGTGTGAATTACTGCAGTAGCTGGATTTATACTGGCGGGCTGCGGGCTCTGGCTTTAGCGGGACATTCTTGCCCCCAGCCATCCTCCTACGCCTGGAGTTTTACCCCTCTGATGGTACCAAGTCTTGAGGAGTGCTTTTCTTCTCGCCCCTCTGTGAGGCATTTACGGCTGTAGCATGACCAGTCATAAATTTTGTCGGGCTCTACAATGACAGGTGCATTGATATGTATCGTGCGGAGCTTCAGGCCGTCTAATAACTACTGTATTGAGCACGAGCTACAGTCACTTGGGTGAAAACCTATCTTTAGAATAAAACTAAAAGGAAGGAAGGAGGGAAGAAACAAATAAGTATGTTAGGTGTGGTGTATTGCACATTGGGATCTCAGTTTGTGGAAGGACTTTGCTATGCACAAATCTTGCACCTAATCTTACAACTCACGTCGGTGGGAAACGAGCCGGACCTACCATGTCATAATAATACAGATTAGGTAGCAATTTAATTTAATTAAAAAAATGTAAATCGTCTTGGTATTACAGAGTGTCCCAAAAGCTTTAGAATAAACTATTATAATAAACTAAACATTACACATTATTTACATGTATGACCAAATAGACAAGAGGTGTTTCGTTCATTTGTGCGTTCTCAGACTTTTCTATGTATTTTCTTTATTAAGATTGTATTTTTGTATAACGTTCACAAAAAAAGGGCAATGGGCAGCGTATACTAGTTATATCAGACCTAACACACATCAATCGATGAACTTCATTGTCAAACTAGTAGCCGATATACAATTCCAGTACAAACAACGCCTCATCTCATCCCGCCGTTATGTTACGAGGATATATTTATATATTCATATATTTAATGTAGAATGTTTTTATCTTCTATTGAACGATTGAACGATGCTTGAACGATATTTGAAAGCCAAGAAACCCCCCCAAATGGCTAGTAGTGAGCAACCAGTCGGGAAAGAAAGGGATATTGTTTGAAAGAAATGCTGATTCTCCTTCTGCTGCCGTGTCGTTTCACTCAATGGGGTACTTTTAGCATAAGTTAAACTTTAACCATCTAGTGACATTCTTGCCTAGAGTTCTGAAAGTGAAAAGATGAAGGGGTTTGGCTTGTCAAGATTTAGAGAGAGAGAGAGAGAGAGAGAGAGAGAGAGAGAGAGAGAGAGAGAGAGAGAGAGAGAGAGAGAGAGAGAGAGAGAGAGAGAGGCCTTGTGAAAGAAGGCCGATCACAACATGAGATCTATTACTGTTTAGATATGGCGAATTGTTATGTTTTTATGTGCTTTAAAAATTCTGATATATTACACAACTATTTGGCAATTTTGAGGTGTACAACAACACCTTTGTACACGGATGGATGAGGTTATCCATCCTGATTTGCAAACAGGCAGTAGACCATTGGATCTGTAGAGCAACAGGATTGGACTTAAGGCACTTTCACAAGATGACAATAAGAAACTAATGTTAAAAGTAAAGTTAAATAGTCCAGCTAAGGAAGCAGCATTCATTCATTCATTCATTCATTCATTCATTCATTCATTCATTCATTCATTCATTCATTCATTCAAACTTTTCCTTGCTATCTTATCATGCATTGGGGGGGGGGGGGGGGGGGGGGGGGGGATGTAGGAAGAGCTTCAGATCTGACACCAGAAATTGCAGAGTTGGGAGAAATCTGTTTCCATCTCATATTTAAAAAGTGAAAATGCTTTGGGCTGTTT